>NW_027596700.1:0-179140 GCF_964194155.1 Cetorhinus maximus
TCGTTCATCTGAAACTTACAAATCTCTGTTTCTGAATTTTTCAGTATACCTTGTTCTCTGCATCTGCCAATTGCTCCATTTTCAGCAATATGTCAATTCAGCAGATTTCCAACTTCTCGGCATTCAACGCAACATCAGTTTCTCTATACCCTTCACTTTAAGAAAACTTGTTTCTCTGTATGTAGCAAATTTCAATTTCTAGCAATTGATCAAATGCTGGCATTTTCCAAACCTCCTCATGTTTCCCATTTCCCATATTTTTAAAATCTCCCATTTCAATGAGATTCGCTGCATGTAGCTTCTGTTCATTCTGTGAATGTACAATATTCTCCAATTCCAACAGTTTCCCTAGTTCTACTAATTTCTACTGTTCAACTGCATTAATGTCTCTATGTCTCACAATATCCACATTTACAATGAATCCTCGTTCATCTGAAACTGAAAAATCTCTTTTTCTCTATTTTTCAGTATACCTTGTTCTCTATATCTTCCAAATGCTCGATTATCAGCAGTTTGTAATTTCGGCACATTTGCAACTTCTTGGCATTCAACGCATCATCAGTTTCTCCATACCTTTCAATTGAAGAAAACTAGTTTCTCATTATCCAGCAAAATATCAATTTCTAGCAAATGATCAAATTCTGGCAATTTCTCTATCTCCTCATGTTTCCCATTTGCCATATTTGTAAAATCACCCATTTCAATGAGATTCGCTGCTTGTAGCTTCTGTTCATTAAGTGAATGTGCAAAATTCTCCCTTTTTATCAGTTTCCCTATATCTACTAATTTCTACTGTTCAACTGCATAAATCTCTCTATCTCTCAATATACACATTTACAATGAATCCTCGTTCATCTGAAACTAAAAAATCTCAGTTTCTGTAGTTTTCAGTATACCTTGTTCTCTGCATCTGCCAAGTTTCTCCATGTTCAGCAATTTGTCAGCTCAGCACATTTCCAGCTTCTTGCATTCAACGCAACATCAGTTTCTCTATACCCTTCAATTTAAGAAAACTTGTTTCTCAGTATCTAGCAAAATATGAATAACTAGCAATTGACCAAATTCTGGCATTTTCCCTATCTCCGCATGTTTCCCATTTCCCATATTGGTAAAATCTCCCATTTCAATGAGATTCGCTGCTTGTAGCTTCTGTTCATTCTGTGAATGTACAATATTCTCCATTTCCATCAGTTTACCTATATCTACTAATTCCTACTGTTCAACTGCATTAATTTCTCTATCTCTCACAATATCCACATTTACAATGAATCCTCGTTGATCTGAAACTGAAAAATCACTGTTTCTGTATTTATCAGTATACCTTGTTCTCTGCATCTGCCAATTGCTCGATGTTCAGCAATTTGTCAGTTCAGCACATTTCCAGCTTCTCGGCATTCAACGCAACATCATTTTCCCTATACCCTTCACTTTAAGAAAACTTGTTTCTCAGTATCTAGAAATTTCAATTTCTAGCAATTGATCAAATTCTGGCATTTTTCCTATCTCCTCACGTTTCCCATTTGCCATATTTGTAAAATCTCCCGTTTCAATGAGATTCGCTGCTTGTAGCATCTATTCATTCTGTGAATGTACAATATTCTCCATTTCCATCATTATCCCTATATCTACTAATTACTACTGTTCAACTGCATTAATGTCTCTATCTCTCACAGTATCCACATTTTCAATGAATCCTCGATCATCTGTAACTGAAAAATCTCTGTTTCTCTATGTTTCATTATACCTTGTTCTCTGCAACTGCCAAATGCTCGTTTTTCAGCAATTTGTCAATTCATCACATTTCCAGCTTCTCGCCATTCAACGCAACATCAGTTTCACCATACCCTTCAAGTTAAGAAAACGTGTTTCTCAGTATCTAGCAAAATATCAAGTTTCTAGCAATTGATCAAATTCTGGCATTTTCTCTATCTCCTCATGTTTCCCATTTGCCATATTTGTGAAATCTCCCATTTCAATGAGATTCGCTGCTTGTAGCTTCTGTTCATTCAGTGAACGTGCAAAATTCTCCATTTATATCATTTTCCCTGTATCTACTAATTTCTACTGTTCAGCTGCATTAATGTCTCTATCTCTCACAATATACACATTTACATGGAATTCTCGTTCATCTGAAACTTACAAATCTCTGTTTCTGTATTTTTCAGTATACCTTGTTCTCTGCATCTGCCAATTGCTCCATTTATAGCAATATGTCAATTCAGCACATTTCCAGCTTCTCGGCATTCAACGCAACATCAGTTTCTCTATACCCTTCACTTTAAGAAAACTTGTTTCTCTGTATGTAGAAAATTTCAATTTCTAGCAATTGATCAAATTCTGGCATTTTCCAAATCTCCTCATGTTTCCCATTTCCCATATATTTAAAATCTCCCATTCAATGAGATTCGCTGCGTGTAGCTTCTGTTCATTCTGTGAATGTACAATATTCTCAATTTCCATCAGTTTCCCTATTTCTACTAATTTCTACTGTTCAACTGCATTAATGTCTCTATGTCTCACAATATCCACATTTACAATGAATCCTCGTTCATCTGAATCTGAAAAATTTCTTTTTCTCTATTTTTCAGTATACCTTGTTCTCTATATCTTCCAAATGATCGATTATCAGCAGTTTGTAATTTCGGCACATTTGCAGCTTCTTGGCATTCAACGCATCATCAGTTTCTCCATACCCTTCAATTGAAGAAAACTAGATTCTCATTATCCAGCAAAATATCAATTTCTAGCAATTGATCAAATTCTGTCAATTTCTCTATCTCCTCATGTTTCCCTTTTGCCATATTTGTAAAATCTCCCATTTCAATGAGATTCGCTGCTTGTAGCTTCTGTTCATTAAGTGAATGTGCAAAATTCTCCATTTATATCATTTTCCCTATATCTACTAATTTCTACTGTTCAACTGCATAAATATCTCTATCTCTCAATATACACATTTACAATGAATCCTCGTTCATCTGAAACTAAAAAATCTCAGTTTCTGTAGTTTTCAGTATACCTTGTTCTCTGCATCTGCCAAGTTCCTCCATGTTCAGCAATTTGTCAGCTCAGCACATTTCCAGCTTCTTGCATTCAACGCAACATCAGTTTCTCTATACCCTTCAATTTAAGAAAACTTGTTTCTCAGTATCTAGCAAAATATGAATAACCAGCAATTGACCAAATTCTGGCATTTTCCCTATCTCCTCATGTTTCCCATTTCCCATATTGGTAAAATCTCCCATTTCAATGAGATTCGCTGCTTGTAGCTTCTGTTCATTCTGTGAATGTACAATATTCTCCATTTCCATCAGTTTACCTATATCTACTAATTCCTACTGTTCAACTGCATTAATTTCTCTATCTCTCACAATATCCACATTTACAATGAATCCTCGTTGATCTGAAACTGAAAAAGCACTTTTTCTGTATTTATCAGTATACCTTGTTCTCTGCATCTGCCAATTGCTCGATGTTCAGCAATTTGTCAGTTCAGCACATTTCCAGCTTCTCGGCATTCAACGCAACATCATTTTCTCTATACCCTTCACTTTAAGAAAACTTGTTTCTCAGTATCTAGAAATTTCAATTTCTAGCAATTGATCAAATTCTGGCATTTTTCCTATCTCCTCATGTTTCCCATTTGCCATATTTGTAAAATCTCCCGTTTCAATGAGATTCGCTGCTTGTAGCATCTATTCATTCTGTGAATGTACAATATTCTCCATTTCCATCAGTTTCCCTATTTCTACTAATTACTACTGTTCAACTGCATTAATGTCTCTATCTCTCACAGTATCCACATTTTCAATGAATCCTCGATCATCTGTAACTGAAAAATCTCTGTTTCTCTATGTTTCATTATACCTTGTTCTCTGCAACTGCCAAATGCTCGATTTTCAGCAATTTGTCAATTCATCACATTAACAGCTTCTCGCCATTCAACGCAACATCAGTTTCACCATACCCTTCAATTTAAGAAAACATGTTTCTCAGTATCTACAAAATATCAAGTTTCTAGCAATTGATCAAATTCTGGCATTTTCTCTATCTCCTCATGTTTCCCATTTGCCATATTTGTAAAATCTCCCATTTCAATGAGATTCGCTGCTTGTAGCTTCTGTTCATTCAGTGAACGTGCAAAATTCTCCATTTATATCATTTTCCCTATATCTACTAATTTCTACTGTTCAGCTGCATTAATGTCTCTATCTCCCGCAATATACACATTTACATGGAATTCTCGTTCATCTGAAACTAAAAAATCTCAGTTTCTGTATTTTTCAGTATAGCTTGTTCTCTGCATCTGCCAGTTCCTCGACGTTCAGAAATTTGTCAGTTCAGCACATTTCCAGCTTCTCGGCATTCAACGCAACATCAGCTTCCTATATCCAGAATTTAAGAAATCTTGTAGCTTCTGTTCATTCTGTGAATGTGCAAAATTCTCCATTTCCATCAGTTTCCCTATATCTACTAATTTCTACTGTTCAGCTGCATTAATGTCTCTATCTCTCACAATAAACACATTTACAATGAATCCTCGTTCATCTGAAACTTACAAATCTCTGTTTCTGAATTTTTCAGTATACCTTGTTCTCTGCATCTGCCAATTGCTCCATTTTCAGCAATATGTCAATTCAGCAGATTTCCAACTTCTCGGCATTCAACGCAACATCAGTTTCTCTATACCCTTCACTTTAAGAAAACTTGTTTCTCTGTATGTAGCAAATTTCAATTTCTAGCAATTGATCAAATGCTGGCATTTTCCAAACCTCCTCATGTTTCCCATTTCCCATATTTTTAAAATCTCCCATTTCAATGAGATTCGCTGCATGTAGCTTCTGTTCATTCTGTGAATGTACAATATTCTCCAATTCCAACAGTTTCCCTAGTTCTACTAATTTCTACTGTTCAACTGCATTAATGTCTCTATGTCTCACAATATCCACATTTACAATGAATCCTCGTTCATCTGAAACTGAAAAATCTCTTTTTCTCTATTTTTCAGTATACCTTGTTCTCTATATCTTCCAAATGCTCGATTATCAGCAGTTTGTAATTTCGGCACATTTGCAACTTCTTGGCATTCAACGCATCATCAGTTTCTCCATACCTTTCAATTGAAGAAAACTAGTTTCTCATTATCCAGCAAAATATCAATTTCTAGCAAATGATCAAATTCTGGCAATTTCTCTATCTCCTCATGTTTCCCATTTGCCATATTTGTAAAATCACCCATTTCAATGAGATTCGCTGCTTGTAGCTTCTGTTCATTAAGTGAATGTGCAAAATTCTCCCTTTTTATCAGTTTCCCTATATCTACTAATTTCTACTGTTCAACTGCATAAATCTCTCTATCTCTCAATATACACATTTACAATGAATCCTCGTTCATCTGAAACTAAAAAATCTCAGTTTCTGTAGTTTTCAGTATACCTTGTTCTCTGCATCTGCCAAGTTTCTCCATGTTCAGCAATTTGTCAGCTCAGCACATTTCCAGCTTCTTGCATTCAACGCAACATCAGTTTCTCTATACCCTTCAATTTAAGAAAACTTGTTTCTCAGTATCTAGCAAAATATGAATAACTAGCAATTGACCAAATTCTGGCATTTTCCCTATCTCCGCATGTTTCCCATTTCCCATATTGGTAAAATCTCCCATTTCAATGAGATTCGCTGCTTGTAGCTTCTGTTCATTCTGTGAATGTACAATATTCTCCATTTCCATCAGTTTACCTATATCTACTAATTCCTACTGTTCAACTGCATTAATTTCTCTATCTCTCACAATATCCACATTTACAATGAATCCTCGTTGATCTGAAACTGAAAAATCACTGTTTCTGTATTTATCAGTATACCTTGTTCTCTGCATCTGCCAATTGCTCGATGTTCAGCAATTTGTCAGTTCAGCACATTTCCAGCTTCTCGGCATTCAACGCAACATCATTTTCCCTATACCCTTCACTTTAAGAAAACTTGTTTCTCAGTATCTAGAAATTTCAATTTCTAGCAATTGATCAAATTCTGGCATTTTTCCTATCTCCTCACGTTTCCCATTTGCCATATTTGTAAAATCTCCCGTTTCAATGAGATTCGCTGCTTGTAGCATCTATTCATTCTGTGAATGTACAATATTCTCCATTTCCATCATTATCCCTATATCTACTAATTACTACTGTTCAACTGCATTAATGTCTCTATCTCTCACAGTATCCACATTTTCAATGAATCCTCGATCATCTGTAACTGAAAAATCTCTGTTTCTCTATGTTTCATTATACCTTGTTCTCTGCAACTGCCAAATGCTCGTTTTTCAGCAATTTGTCAATTCATCACATTTCCAGCTTCTCGCCATTCAACGCAACATCAGTTTCACCATACCCTTCAAGTTAAGAAAACGTGTTTCTCAGTATCTAGCAAAATATCAAGTTTCTAGCAATTGATCAAATTCTGGCATTTTCTCTATCTCCTCATGTTTCCCATTTGCCATATTTGTGAAATCTCCCATTTCAATGAGATTCGCTGCTTGTAGCTTCTGTTCATTCAGTGAACGTGCAAAATTCTCCATTTATATCATTTTCCCTGTATCTACTAATTTCTACTGTTCAGCTGCATTAATGTCTCTATCTCTCACAATATACACATTTACATGGAATTCTCGTTCATCTGAAACTTACAAATCTCTGTTTCTGTATTTTTCAGTATACCTTGTTCTCTGCATCTGCCAATTGCTCCATTTATAGCAATATGTCAATTCAGCACATTTCCAGCTTCTCGGCATTCAACGCAACATCAGTTTCTCTATACCCTTCACTTTAAGAAAACTTGTTTCTCTGTATGTAGAAAATTTCAATTTCTAGCAATTGATCAAATTCTGGCATTTTCCAAATCTCCTCATGTTTCCCATTTCCCATATATTTAAAATCTCCCATTCAATGAGATTCGCTGCGTGTAGCTTCTGTTCATTCTGTGAATGTACAATATTCTCAATTTCCATCAGTTTCCCTATTTCTACTAATTTCTACTGTTCAACTGCATTAATGTCTCTATGTCTCACAATATCCACATTTACAATGAATCCTCGTTCATCTGAATCTGAAAAATTTCTTTTTCTCTATTTTTCAGTATACCTTGTTCTCTATATCTTCCAAATGATCGATTATCAGCAGTTTGTAATTTCGGCACATTTGCAGCTTCTTGGCATTCAACGCATCATCAGTTTCTCCATACCCTTCAATTGAAGAAAACTAGATTCTCATTATCCAGCAAAATATCAATTTCTAGCAATTGATCAAATTCTGTCAATTTCTCTATCTCCTCATGTTTCCCTTTTGCCATATTTGTAAAATCTCCCATTTCAATGAGATTCGCTGCTTGTAGCTTCTGTTCATTAAGTGAATGTGCAAAATTCTCCATTTATATCATTTTCCCTATATCTACTAATTTCTACTGTTCAACTGCATAAATATCTCTATCTCTCAATATACACATTTACAATGAATCCTCGTTCATCTGAAACTAAAAAATCTCAGTTTCTGTAGTTTTCAGTATACCTTGTTCTCTGCATCTGCCAAGTTCCTCCATGTTCAGCAATTTGTCAGCTCAGCACATTTCCAGCTTCTTGCATTCAACGCAACATCAGTTTCTCTATACCCTTCAATTTAAGAAAACTTGTTTCTCAGTATCTAGCAAAATATGAATAACCAGCAATTGACCAAATTCTGGCATTTTCCCTATCTCCTCATGTTTCCCATTTCCCATATTGGTAAAATCTCCCATTTCAATGAGATTCGCTGCTTGTAGCTTCTGTTCATTCTGTGAATGTACAATATTCTCCATTTCCATCAGTTTACCTATATCTACTAATTCCTACTGTTCAACTGCATTAATTTCTCTATCTCTCACAATATCCACATTTACAATGAATCCTCGTTGATCTGAAACTGAAAAAGCACTTTTTCTGTATTTATCAGTATACCTTGTTCTCTGCATCTGCCAATTGCTCGATGTTCAGCAATTTGTCAGTTCAGCACATTTCCAGCTTCTCGGCATTCAACGCAACATCATTTTCTCTATACCCTTCACTTTAAGAAAACTTGTTTCTCAGTATCTAGAAATTTCAATTTCTAGCAATTGATCAAATTCTGGCATTTTTCCTATCTCCTCATGTTTCCCATTTGCCATATTTGTAAAATCTCCCGTTTCAATGAGATTCGCTGCTTGTAGCATCTATTCATTCTGTGAATGTACAATATTCTCCATTTCCATCAGTTTCCCTATTTCTACTAATTACTACTGTTCAACTGCATTAATGTCTCTATCTCTCACAGTATCCACATTTTCAATGAATCCTCGATCATCTGTAACTGAAAAATCTCTGTTTCTCTATGTTTCATTATACCTTGTTCTCTGCAACTGCCAAATGCTCGATTTTCAGCAATTTGTCAATTCATCACATTAACAGCTTCTCGCCATTCAACGCAACATCAGTTTCACCATACCCTTCAATTTAAGAAAACATGTTTCTCAGTATCTACAAAATATCAAGTTTCTAGCAATTGATCAAATTCTGGCATTTTCTCTATCTCCTCATGTTTCCCATTTGCCATATTTGTAAAATCTCCCATTTCAATGAGATTCGCTGCTTGTAGCTTCTGTTCATTCAGTGAACGTGCAAAATTCTCCATTTATATCATTTTCCCTATATCTACTAATTTCTACTGTTCAGCTGCATTAATGTCTCTATCTCCCGCAATATACACATTTACATGGAATTCTCGTTCATCTGAAACTAAAAAATCTCAGTTTCTGTATTTTTCAGTATAGCTTGTTCTCTGCATCTGCCAGTTCCTCGACGTTCAGAAATTTGTCAGTTCAGCACATTTCCAGCTTCTCGGCATTCAACGCAACATCAGCTTCCTATAACCAGAATTTAAGAAAACTTGTAGCTTCTGTTCATTCTGTGAATGTGCAATATTCTCCATATCCATCAGTTTCCCTATATCTACTAATTTCTACTGTTCAGCTGCATTAATGTCTCTATCTCTCACAATAAACACATTTACAATGAATCCTCGTTCATCTGAAACTTACAAATCTCTGTTTCTGAATTTTTCAGTATACCTTGTTCTCTGCATCTGCCAATTGCTCCATTTTCAGCAATATGTCAATTCAGCAGATTTCCAACTT
Source organism: Cetorhinus maximus (assembly GCF_964194155.1). Lineage (NCBI taxonomy): Eukaryota > Metazoa > Chordata > Chondrichthyes > Lamniformes > Cetorhinidae > Cetorhinus > Cetorhinus maximus. The sequence continues at coordinate 9,190 of NW_027596700.1, forward strand.
CTCGGCATTCAACGCAACATCAGTTTCTCTATACCCTTCACTTTAAGAAAACTTGTTTCTCTGTATGTAGCAAATTTCAATTTCTAGCAATTGATCAAATGCTGGCATTTTCCAAACCTCCTCATGTTTCCCATTTCCCATATTTTTAAAATCTCCCATTTCAATGAGATTCGCTGCATGTAGCTTCTGTTCATTCTGTGAATGTACAATATTCTCCAATTCCAACAGTTTCCCTAGTTCTACTAATTTCTACTGTTCAACTGCATTAATGTCTCTATGTCTCACAATATCCACATTTACAATGAATCCTCGTTCATCTGAAACTGAAAAATCTCTTTTTCTCTATTTTTCAGTATACCTTGTTCTCTATATCTTCCAAATGCTCGATTATCAGCAGTTTGTAATTTCGGCACATTTGCAACTTCTTGGCATTCAACGCATCATCAGTTTCTCCATAACTTTCAATTGAAGAAAACTAGTTTCTCATTATCCAGCAAAATATCAATTTCTAGCAAATGATCAAATTCTGGCAATTTCTCTATCTCCTCATGTTTCCCATTTGCCATATTTGTAAAATCTCCCATTTGAATGAGATTCGCTGCTTGTAGCTTCTGTTCATTGAGTGAATGTGCAAAATTCTCCCTTTTTATCAGTTTCCCTATATCTACTAATTTCTACTGTTCAACTGCATTAATGTCTCTATCTCTCAATATACACATTTACAATGAATCCTCGTTCATCTGAAACTAAACAATCTCAGTTTCTGTAGTTTTCAGTATACCTTGTTCTCTGCATCTGCCAGTTCCTCGACGTTCAGAAATTTGTCAGTTCAGCACATTTCCAGCTTCTTGGCATTCAACGCAACATCAGTTTCTCTATATCCTTCAATTTAAGAAAGCTTGTTTCTCAGTATCTAGCAAAATATGAATAACCAGCAATTGACCAAATTCTGGCATTTTCCCTATCTCCTCATGTTTCCCATTTCCCATATTGGTAAAATCTCCCATTTCAATGAGATTCCCTGCTTGTAGCTTCTGTTCATTCTGTGAATGTACTATATTCTCCATTTCCATCAGTTTTCCTATATCTAATAATTACTACTGTTCAACTGCATCAATTTCTCTATCTCTCACAATATCCACATTTACAATGAATCCTCGTTGATCTGAAACTGAAAAATCACTCTTTCTGTATTCTTCAGTATACGTTGTTCTCCGCATCTGCCAATTGCTCGATGTTGAGCAATTTGCCAGTTCAACACATTTCCAGCTTCTTGCATTCAACGCAACATCAGTTTCTCTATACCCTTCAATTTAAGAAAACATGTTTCTCAGTATCTAGCAAAATATCAAGTTTCTAGCAATTGATCAAATTCTGGCAGTTTCTCTATCTCCTCATGTTTCCCATTTGCCATATTTGTAAAATCTCCCATTTCAATGAGATTCCCTGCTTGTAGCTTCTGTTCATTCAGTGAACGTGCAAAATTCTCCATTTATATCATTTTCCCTATATCTACTAATTTCTACTGTTCAGCTGCATTAATGTCTCTATCTCTCACAATATACACATTTACATGGAATTCTCGTTCATCTGAAACTAAAAAATCTCAGTTTCTGTATTTTTCAGTATAGCTTGTTCTCTGCATCTGCCAGTTCCTCGACGTTCAGAAATTTGTCAGCTCAGCACATTTCCAGCTTCTCGGCATTCAACGCAACATCAGTTTCCCTATATCTTCAATTTAAGAAAACTTGTAGCTTCTGTACATTCTGTGAATGTGCAAAATTCTCCAATTCCATCAGTTTCCCTATATCTACTAATTTCTCCTGTTCAGCTGCATTAATGTCTCTATCTATCACAATATACACATTTACAATGAATCCTCGTTCATCTGAATCTAACAAATCTCAGTTTCTGTATTTTTCAGTATACCTTGTTCTCTGCATCTGCCAATTGCTCCATTTTCAGCAATATCCCAATTCAGCACATTTCCAGCTTCTCGGCATTGAACGCAACATCAGTTTCTCTATACCCTTCACTTTAAGAAAACTTGTTTCTCTGTATCTAGCAAATTTCAATTTCTAGCAATTGATCAAATTCTGGCATTTTCCAAATCTCCTCATGTTTCCCATTTGCCATCTTTTTAAAATCTACCATTTCAATGAGATTCGCTGCATGTAGCTTCTGTTCATTCTGTGAATGTACAATATTATCCATTTCCATCACTTTCCCTATTTCTACTAATTTCTACTGTTCAACTGCATTAATGTCTCTATGTCTCACAATATCCACATTTACAATGAATCCTCGTTCATCTGAAACTGAAAAATCTCTTTTTCTCTATTTTTCAGTATACCTTGTTCTCTATATCTTCCAAATGCTCGATTTTCAGCAGTTTATAATTTCGGCACATTTGCAGCTTCTTGGCATTCAACGCATCATCAGTTTCTCCACACCCTTCAATTGAAGAAAACTAGTTTCTCATTATCCAGCAAAATATCAATTTCTAGCAATTGATCAAATTCTGGCAATTGCTCTATCTCCTCATGTTTCCCATTTGCCATATTAGTAAAATCTCCCATTTCAATGAGATTCGCTGCTTGTAGCTTCTGTTCATTAAGTGAATGTGCAAAATTCTCCCTTTTTATCAGTTTCCCTATATCTACTAATTTCTACTGTTCAACTGCATAAATCTCTCTATCTCTCAATATACACATTTACAATGAATCCTCGTTCATCTGAAACTAAAAAATCTCAGTTTCTGTAGTTTTCAGTATACCTTGTTCTCTGCATCTGCCAAGTTCCTCCATGTTCAGCAATGTGTCAGCTCAGCACATTTCCAGCTTCTTGAATTCAACGCAACATCAGTTTCTCTATACCCTTCAATTTAAGAAAACTTGTTTCTCAGTATCTAGCAAAGTATGAATAACCAGCAATTGACCAAATTCTGGCATTTTCCCTATCTCCTCATGTTTCCCATTTCCCATATTGGTAAAATCTCCCATTTCAATGAGATTCGCTGCTTGTAGCTTCTGTTCATTCTGTGAATGTACAATATTCTCCATTTCCATCAGTTTACCTATATCTACTAATTCCTACTGTTCAACTGCATTAATTTCTCTATCTCTCACAATATCCACATTTACAATGAATCCTCGTTGATCTGAAACTGAAAAAGCACTTTTTCTGTATTTTTCAGTATACCTTGTTCTCTGCATCTGCCAATTGCTCGATGTTCAGCAATTTGTCAGTTCAGCACATTTCCAGCTTCTCGGCATTCAACGCAACATCATTTTCTCTATACCCTTCACTTTAAGAAAACTTGTTTCTCAGTATCTAGAAATTTCAATTTCTAGCAATTGATCAAATTCTGGCATTTTTCCTATCTCCTCATGTTTCCCATTTGCCATATTTGTAAAATCTCCCGTTTCAATGAGATTCGCTGCTTGTAGCATCTATTCATTCTGTGAATGTACAATATTCTCCATTTCCATCAGTTTCCCTATTTCTACTAATTACTACTGTTCAACTGCATTAATGTCTCTATCTCTCACAGTATCCACATTTTCAATGAATCCTCGATCATCTGTAACTGAAAAATCTCTGTTTCTCTATGTTTCATTATACCTTGTTCTCTGCAACTGCCAAATGCTCGTTTTTCAGCAATTTGTCAATTCATCACATTTCCAGCTTCTCGCCATTCAACGCAACATCAGTTTCACCATACCCTTCAAGTTAAGAAAACTTGTTTCTCAGTATCTAGCAAAATATCAAGTTTCTAGCAATTGATCAAATTCTGGCATTTTTTCTATCTCCTCATGTTTCCCATTTGCCATATTTGTGAAATCTCCCATTTCAATGAGATTCGCTGCTTGTAGCTTCTGTTCATTCAGTGAACGTGCAAAATTCTCCATTTATATCATTTTCCCTATATCTACTAATTTCAACTGTTCAGCTGCATTAATGTCTCTATCTCTCACAATATACACATTTACATGGAATTCTCGTTCATCTGAAACTAAAAAATCTCAGTTTCTGTATTTTTCAGTATAGCTTGTTCTCTGCATCTGCCAGTTCCTCCACGTTCAGAAATTTGTCAGTTCAGCACATTTCCAGCTTCTCGGCATTCAACGCAACATCAGTTTCTCTATATCCTGAATTTAAGAAAACTTGCAGCTTCTGTTCTTTCTGTGAATGTGCAAAATTCTCCATTTCCATCAGTTTCCCTATATCTACTAATTTCTACTGTTCAGCTGCATTAATGTCTCTATCTCTCACAATATACACATTTACAATGAATCCTCGTTCATCTGAAACTAACAAATCTCTGTTTCTGTATTTCTCAGTATACCTTGTTCTCTGCATCTGCCAATTGCTCCATTTTGAGCAATATGTCAATTCAGCACATTTCCAGCTTCTCGGCATTCAACGCAACATCAGTTTCTCTATACCCTTCACTTTAAGAAAACTTGTTTCTCTGTATGTAGCAAATTTCAATTTCTAGAAATTGATCAAATTCTGGCATTTTCTAAATCTCCTCATGTTTCCCATTTGCCATATATTTAAAATCTCCCATTTCAATGAGATTCGCTGCGTGTAGCTTCTGTTCATTCTGTGAATGTACAATATTCTCCATTTCCATCAGTTTCCCTATTTCTACTAATTTCTACTGTTCAACTGCATTAATGTCTCTATGTCTCACAATATCCACATTTACAATGAATCCTCGTTCATCTGAAACTGAAAAATTTCTTTTTCTCTATTTTTCAGTATACCTTGTTCTCTATATCTTCCAAATGCTCGATTATCAGCAGTTTGTAATTTCGGCACATTTGCAGCTTCTTGGCATTCAACGCATCATCAGTTACTCCATACCCTTCAATTGAAGAAAACTAGTTTCTCATTATCCAGCAAAATATCAATTTCTAGCAATTGATCAAATTCTGGCAATTTCTCTATCTCCTCATGTTTCCCATTTGCCTTATTTGTAAAATCTCCCATTTGAATGAGATTCGCTGCTTGTAGCTTCTGTTCATTGAGTGAATGTGCAAAATTTCCCTTTTTATCAGTTTCCCTATATGTTCTAATTTCTACTGTTCAACTGCATTAATGTCTCTATCTCTCAATATACACATTTACGATGAATCCTCGTTCATCTGAAACTAAAAAATCTCAGTTTCTGTATTTTTCAGTATAGCTTGTTCTCTGCATCTGCCAATTGCTCGATGTTCAGCAATTTGTCAGTTCAGCACATTTCCAGCTTCTTGCATTCAACGCAACATCAGTTACTCTATACCCTTCAATTTAAGAAAACATATTTCTCAGTATCTAGCAAAATATGAATAACCAGCAATTGACCAAATTCTGTCATTTTCCCTATCTCCTCATGTTTCCCATTTCCCATATTGGAAAAATCTCCCATTTCAATGAGATTCCCTGCTTGTAGCTTCTGTTCATTCTGTGAATGTACAATATTCTCCATTTCCATCAGTTTACCTATATCTACTAATTCCTACTGTTCAACTGCATTAATTTCTCTATCTCTCACAATATCCACATTTACAATGAATCCTTGTTGATCTGAAACTGAAAAAGCACTTTTTCTGTACTTTTCAGTATACCTTGTTCTCTGCATCTGCCAATTGCTCGATGTTCAGCAATTTGTCAGTTTAGCACATTTCCAGCTTCTCGGCATTCAACGCAACATCAGTTTCTCTATACCCTTCACTTTAAGAAAACTTGTTTCTCAGTATCTAGAAATTTCAATTTCTAGCAATTGATCAAATTCTGGCATTTTTCCTATCTCCTCATGTTTCCCATTTGCCATATTTGTAAAATCTCCCGTTTCAATGAGATTCGCTGCTTGTAGCATCTATTCATTCTGTGAATGTACAATATTCTCCATTTCCATCAGTTTCCCTATTTCTACTAATTACTACTGTTCAACTGCATTAATGTCTCTATCTCTCACAGTATCCACATTTTCAATGAATCCTCGATCATCTGTAACTGAAAAATCTCTGTTTCTCTATGTTTCATTATACCTTGTTCTCTGCAACTGCCAAATGCTCGATTTTCAGCAATTTGTCAATTCATCACATTTCCAGCTTCTCGCCATTCAACGCAACATCAGTTTCACCATACCCTTCAATTTAAGAAAACTTGTTTCTCAGTATCTATAAAATATCAAGTTTCTAGCAATTGATCAAATTCTGGCATTTTCTCTATCTCCTCATGTTTCCCATTTGCCATATTTGTGAAATCTCCCATTTCAATGAGATTCGCTGCTTGTAGCTTCTGTTCATTCAGTGAACGTGCAAAATTCTCCATTTATATCATTTTCCCTATATCTACTAATTTCTACTGTTCAACTGCATTAATGTCTCTATCTCTCACAATATACACATTTACATGGAATTCTCGTTCATCTGAAACTAAGAAATCTCAGTTTCTGTATTTTTCAGTATAGCTTGTTCTCTGCATCTGCCAGTTCCTCGACTTTCAGAAATTTGTCAGTTCAGCACATTTCCAGCTTGTCGGCATTCAACGCAGCATCAGTTTCCCTATATCCTGAACTTAAGAAAACTTGTAGCTTCTGTTCATTCTGTGAATGTGCAAAATTCTCCATTTCCATCAGTTTCCCTATATCTACTAATTTCTACTGTTCAGCTGCATTAATGTCTCTATCTCTCACAATAAACACATTTACAATGAATCCTCGTTCATCTGAAACTAACAAATCTCTGTTTCTGAATTTTTCAGTATACCTTGTTCTCTGCATCTGCCAATTGCTCCATTTTCAGCAATATGTCAATTCAGCAGATTTCCAGCTTCTCGGCATTCAACGCAACATCAGTTTCTCTATACCCTTCACTTTAAGAAAACTTGTTTCTCTGTATGTAGCAAATTTCAATTTCTAGCAATTGATCAAATGCTGGCATTTTCCAAATCTCCTCATGTTTCCCATTTCCCATATTTTTAAAATCTCCCATTTCAATGAGATTCGCTGCATGTAGCTTCTGTTCATTCTGTGAATGTACAATATTCTCCATTTCCAACAGTTTCCCTATTTCTACTAATTTCTACTGTTCAACTGCATTAATGTCTCTATGTCTCACAATATCCACATTTACAATGAATCCTCGTTCATCTGAAACTGAAAAATCTCTTTTTCTCTATTTTTCAGTATACCTTGTTCTCTATATCTTCCAAATGCTCGATTATCAGCAGTTTGTAATTTCGGCACATTTGCAACTTCTTGGCATTCAACGCATCATCAGTTTCTCCATACCTTTCCATTGAAGAAAACTAGTTTCTCATTATCCAGCAAAATATCAATTTCTAGCAATTGATCAAATTCTGGCAATTTCTCTATCTCCTCATGTTTCCCATTTGCCATATTTCTAAAATCTCCCATTTCAATGAGATTCGCTGCTTGTAGCTTCTGTTCATTGAGTGAATGTGCAAAATTCTCCCTTTTTATCAGATTCCCTATATCTACTAATTTCTACTGTTCAACTGCATTAATGTCTCTATCTCTCAATATACACATTTACAATGAATCCTCGTTCATCTGAAACTAAAAAATCTCAGTTTCTGTAGTTTTCAGTATACCTTTTTCTCTGCATCTGCCAATTCCTCCATGTTCAGCAATTTGTCAGCTCAGCACATTTCCAGCTTCTTGCATTCAACGCAACATCAGTTTCTCTATACCCTTCAATTTAAGAAAACTTGTTTCTCAGTATCTAGCAAAATATGAATAACCAGCAATTGACCAAATGCTGGCATTTTCCCTATCTCCTCATGTTTCCCATTTCCCATATTGGTAAAATCTCCCATTTCAATGAGATTCGCTGCTTGTAGCTTCTGTTCATTCTGTGAATGTACAATATTCTCCATTTCCATCAGTTTACCTATATCTACTAATTCCTACTGTTCAACTGCATTAATTTCTCTATCTCTCACAATATCCACATTTACAATGAATCCTCGTTGATCTGAAACTGAAAAAGCACTTTTTCTGTATTTATCAGTATACCTTGTTCTCTGCATCTGCCAATTGCTCGATGTTCAGCAATTTGTCAGTTCAGCACATTTCCAGCTTCTCGGCATTCAACGCAACATCAGTTTCTCTATACCCTTCACTTTAAGAAAACTTGTTTCTCAGTATCTAGAAATTTCAATTTCTAGCAATTGATCAAATTCTGGCATTTTTCCTATCTCCTCATGTTTCCCATTTGCCATATTTGTAAAATCTCCCGTTTCAATGAGATTCGCTGCTTGTAGCATCTATTCATTCTGTGAATGTACAATATTCTCCATTTCCATCAGTTTCCCTATTTCTACTAATTACTACTGTTCAACTGCATTAATGTCTCTATCTCTCACAGTATCCACATTTTCAATGAATCCTCGATCATCTGTAACTGAAAAATCTCTGTTTCTCTATGTTTCATTATACCTTGTTCTCTGCAACTGCCAAATGCTCGTTTTTCAGCAATTTGTCAATTCATCACATTTCCAGCTTCTCGCCATTCAACGCAACATCAGTTTCACCATACCCTTCAATTTAAGAAAACTTGTTTCTCAGTATCTAGCAAAATATCAAGTTTCTAGCAATTGATCAAATTCTGGCATTTTTTCTATCTCCTCATGTTTCCCATTTGCCATATTTGTGAAATCTCCCATTTCAATGAGATTCGCTGCTTGTAGCTTCTGTTCATTCAGTGAACGTGCAAAATTCTCCATTTATATCATTTTCCCTATATCTACTAATTTCTACTGTTCAGCTGCATTAATGTCTCTATCTCTCACAATATACACATTTACATGGAATTCTCGTTCATCTGAAACTAAAAAATCTCAGTTTCTGTATTTTTCAGTATAGCTTGTTCTCTGCATCTGCCAGTTCCTCCACGTTCAGAAATTTGTCAGTTCAGCACATTTCCAGCTTCTCGGCATTCAACGCAACATCAGTTTCTCTATATCCTGAATTTAAGAAAACTTGCAGCTTCTGTTCTTTCTGTGAATGTGCAAAATTCTCCATTTCCATCAGTTTCCCTATATCTACTAATTTCTACTGTTCAGCTGCATTAATGTCTCTATCTCTCACAATATACACATTTACAATGAATCCTCGTTCATCTGAAACTAACAAATCTCTGTTTCTGAATTTTTCAGTATACCTTGTTCTCTGCATCTGCCAATTGCTCCATTTTGAGCAATATGTCAATTCAGCACATTTCCAGCTTCTCGGCATTCAACGCAACATCAGTTTCTCTATACCCTTCACTTTAAGAAAACTTGTTTCTCTGTATGTAGCAAATTTCAATTTCTAGCAATTGATCAAATTCTGGCATTTTCCAAATCTCCTCATGTTTCCCACTTGCCATATATTTAAAAACTCCCATTTCAATGAGATTCGCTGCGTGTAGCTTCTGTTCATTCTGTGAATGTACAATATTCTCCATTTCCATCAGTTTCCCTATTTCTACTAATTTCTACTGTTCAACTGCATTAATGTCTCTATGTCTCACAATATCCACACTTACAATGAATCCTCGTTCATCTGAAACTGAAAAATTTCTTTTTCTCTATTTTTCAGTATACCTTGTTCTCTATATCTTCCAAATGCTCGATTATCAGCAGTTTGTAATTTCGGCACATTTGCAGCTTCTTGGCATTCAACGCATCATCAGTTACTCCATACCCTTCAATTGAAGAAAACTAGTTTCTCATTATCCAGCAAAATATCAATTTCTAGCATTGATTAAATTCTGTCAATTTCTCTATCTCCTCATGTTTCCCATTTGCCTTATTTGTAAAATCTCCCATTTGAATGAGATTCGCTGCTTGTAGCTTCTGTTCATTGAGTGAATGTGCAAAATTTCCCTTTTTATCAGTTTCCCTATATGTACTAATTTCTACTGTTCAACTGCATTAATGTCTCTATCTCTCAATATACACATTTACAATGAATCCTCTTTCAGCTGAAACTAAAAAATCTCAGTTTCTGTATTTTTCAGTATACCTTGTTCTCTGCATCTGCCAATTGCTTGATTTTCAGCAATTTGTCAATTCAGCACATTTCCAGCTTCTCGGCATTCAACGCAACATCAGTTTCTCTATATCCTTCAATTTAAGAAAGCTTGTTTCTCAGTATCTAGCAAAATATGAATAACCAGCAATTGACCAAATTCTGGCATTTTCCCTATCTCCTCATGTTTCCCATTTCCCATATTGGTAAAATCTCCCATTTCAATGAGATTCCCTGCTTGTAGCTTCTGTTCATTCTGTGAATGTACAATATTCTCCATTTCCATCAGTTATCCTATATCTACTAATTACTACTGTTCAACTGCATCAATTTCTCTATCTCTCACAATATCCACATTTACAATGAATCCTCGTTGATCTGAAACTGAAAAATCACTGTTTCTGTATTTTTCAGTATACCTTGTTCTCTGCATCTGCCAATTGCTCGATGTTCAGCAATTTGTCAGTTCAGCACATTTCCATCTTCTTGCATTCAACGCAACATCAGTTTCTCTATAGCGTTCAATTTAAGAAAACATATTTCTCAGTATCTAGTAAAATATGAATAACCAGCAATTAACCAAATTCTGGCATTTTCCCTATCTCCTCATGTTTCCCATTTCCCATATTGGTAAAATCTCCCATTTCAATGAGATTCCCTGCTTGCAGCTTCTGTTCATTCTGTGAATGTACAATATTCTCCATTTCCATCAGTTTCCCTATATCTACTAATTACTACTGTTCAACTGCATTAATTTCTCTATCTCTCACAATATCCACATTTACAATGAAGCCTCGTTGATCTGAAACTGAAAAAGCACTTTTTCTGTATTTTTCAGTTTACCTTGTTCTCTGCATCTGCCAATTGCTCGATGTTCAGCAATTTGTCAGTTCAGCACATTTCCAGCTTCTCGGCATTCAACGCAACGTCAGTTTCTCTATACCCTTCACTTTAAGAAAACTTGTTTCTCAGTATCTAGAAATTTCAATTTCTAGCAATTGATCAAATTCTGCATTTTTCCTATCTCCTCATGATTCCCATTTGCCATATTTGTAAAATCTCCCGTTTCAATGAGATTCGCTGCTTGTAGCATCTATTCATTCTGTGAATGTACAATATTCTCCATTTCCATCAGTTTCCCTATTTCTACTAATTACTACTGTTCAACTGCATTAATGTCTCTATCTCTCACAGTATCCACATTTTCAATGAATCCTCGATCATCTGTAACTGAAAAATCTCTGTTTCTCTTTGTTTCATTATACCTTGTTCTCTGCAACTGCCAAATGCTCGATTTTCAGCAATTTGTCAATTCATCACATTTCCAGCTTCTCGCCATTCAACGCAACATCAGTTTCACCATACCCTTCAATTTAAGAAAACTTGTTTCTCAGTATCTACAAAATATCAATTTCTAGCAATTGATCAAATTCTGGCATTTTCTCTATCTCCTCATGTTTCCCATTTGCCATATTAGTAAAATCTCCCATTTCAATGAGATTCGCTGCTTGTAGCTTCTGTTCATTAAGTGAATGTGCAAAATTCTCCCTTTTTATCAGTTTCCCTATATCTACTAATTTCTACTGTTCAACTGCATAAATCTCTCTATCTCTCAATATACACATTTACAATGAATCCTCGTTCATCTGAAACTAAAAAATCTCAGTTTCTGTAGTTTTCAGTATACCTTGTTCTCTGCATCTGCCAAGTTCCTCCATGTTCAGCAATTTGTCAGCTCAGCACATTTCCAGCTTCTTGCATTCAACGCAACATCAGTTTCTCTATACCCTTCAATTTAAGAAAACTTGTTTCTCAGTATCTAGCAAAATATGAATAACCAGCAATTGACCAAATTCTGTCATTTTCCCTATCTCCTCATGTTTCCCATTTCCCACATTGGTAAAATCTCCCATTTCAATGAGATTCGCTGCTTGTAGCTTCTGTTCATTCTGTGAATGTACAATATTCTCCATTTCCATCAGTTTACCTATATCTACTAATTCCTACTGTTCAACTGCATTAATTTCTCTATCTCTCACAATATCCACATTTACAATGAATCCTCGTTGATCTGAAACTGAAAAAGCACTTTTTCTGTATTTATCAGTATACCTTGTTCTCTGCATCTGCCAATTGCTCGATGTTCAGCAATTTGTCAGTTCAGCACATTTCCAGCTTCTCGGCATTCAACGCAACATCAGTTTCCTATATCCAGAATTTAAGACATCTTGTAGCTTCTGTTCATTCTGTGAATGTGCAAAATTCTCCATTTCCATCAGTTTCCCTATATCTACTAATTTCTACTGTTCAGCTGCATTAATGTCTCTATCTCTCACAATAAACACATTTACAATGAATCCTCGTTCATCTGAAACTTACAAATCTCTGTTTCTGAATTTTTCAGTATACCTTGTTCTCTGCATCTGCCAATTGCTCCATTTTCAGCAATATGTCAATTCAGCAGATTTCCAGCTTCTCGGCATTCAACGCAACATCAGTTTCTCTATACCCTTCACTTTAAGAAAACTTGTTTCTCTGTATGTAGCAAATTTCAATTTCTAGCAATTGATCAAATGCTGGCATTTTCCAAATCTCCTCATGTTTCCCATTTCCCATATTTTTAAAATCTCCCATTTCAATGAGATTCGCTGCATGTAGCTTCTGTTCATTCTGTGAATGTACAATATTCTCCATTTCCAACAGTTTCCCTAGTTCTACTAATTTCTACTGTTCAACTGCATTAATGTCTCTATGTCTCACAATATCCACATTTACAATGAATCCTCGTTCATCTGAAACTGAAAAATCTCTTTTTCTCTATTTTTCAGTATACCTTGTTCTCTATATCTTCCAAATGCTCGATTATCAGCAGTTTGTAATTTCGGCACATTTGCAACTTCTTGGCATTCAACGCATCATCAGTTTCTCCATACCTTTCAATTGAAGAAAACTAGTTTCTCATTATCCAGCAAAATATCAATTTCTAGCAAATGATCAAATTCTGGCAATTTCTCTATCTCCTCATGTTTCCCATTTGCCATATTTGTAAAATCTCCCATTTCAATGAGATTCGCTGCTTGTAGCTTCTGTTCATTGAGTGAATGTGCAAAATTCTCCCTTTTTATCAGTTTCCCTATATCTACTAATTTCTACTGTTCAACTGCATTAATGTCTCTATCTCTCAATATACACATTTACAATGAATCCTCGTTCATCTGAAACTAAACAATCTCAGTTTCTGTAGTTTTCAGTATACCTTGTTCTCTGCATCTGCCAGTTCCTCGACGTTCAAAAATTTGTCAGTTCAGCACATTTCCAGCTTCTTGGCATTCAACGCAACATCAGTTTCTCTATATCCTTCAATTTAAGAAAGCTTGTTTCTCAGTATCTAGCAAAATATGAATAACCAGCAATTGACCAAATTCTGGCATTTTCCCTATCTCCTCATGTTTCCCATTTCCCATATTGGTAAAATCTCCCATTTCAATGAGATTCCCTGCTTGTAGCTTCTGTTCATTCTGTGAATGTACTATATTCTCCATTTCCATCAGTTTTCCTATATCTAATAATTACTACTGTTCAACTGCATCAATTTCTCTATCTCTCACAATATCCACATTTACAATGAATCCTCGTTGATCTGAAACTGAAAAATCACTCTTTCTGTATTCTTCAGTACACCTTGTTCTCCGCATCTGCCAATTGCTCGATGTTGAGCAATTTGCCAGTTCAGCACATTTCCAGCTTCTTGCATTCAACGCAACATCAGTTTCTCTATACCCTTCAATTTAAGAAAACATGTTTCTCAGTATCTAGCAAAATATCAAGTTTCTAGCAATTGATCAAATTCTGGCAGTTTCTCTATCTCCTCATGTTTCGCATTTGCCATATTTGTAAAATCTCCCATTTCAATGAGATTCGCTGCTTGTAGCTTCTGTTCATTCAGTGAACGTGCAAAATTCTCCATTTATATCATTTTCCCTATATCTACTAATTTCTACTGTTCAGCTGCATTAATGTCTCTATCTCTCACAATATACACATTTACATGGAATTCTCGTTCATCTGAAACTAAAAAATCTCAGTTTCTGTATTTTTCAGTATAGCTTGTTCTCTGCATCTGCCAGTTCCTCGACGTTCAGAAATTTGTCAGCTCAGCACATTTCCAGCTTCTCGGCATTCAACGCAACATCAGTTTCCCTATATCTTCAATTTAAGAAAACTTGTAGCTTCTGTACATTCTGTGAATGTGCAAAATTCTCCAATTCCATCAGTTTCCCTATATCTACTAATTTCTACTGTTCAGCTGCATTAATGTCTCTATCTCTCACAATATACACATTTACAATGAATCCTCGTTCATCTGAATCTAACAAATCTCAGTTTCTGTATTTTTCAGCATACCTTGTTCTCTGCATCTGCCAATTGCTCCATTTTCAGCAATATCCCAATTCAGCACATTTCCAGCTTCTCGGCATTGAACGCAACATCAGTTTCTCTATACCCTTCACTTTAAGAAAACTTGTTTCTCTGTATCTAGCAAATTTCAATTTCTAGCAATTGATCAAATTCTGGCATTTTCCAAATCTCCTCATGTTTCCCATTTGCCATCTTTTTAAAATCTACCATTTCAATGAGATTCGCTGCATGTAGCTTCTGTTCATTCTGTGAATGTACAATATTCTCCATTTCCATCACTTTCCCTATTTCTACTAATTTCTACTGTTCAACTGCTTTAATGTCTCTATGTCTCACAATATCCACATTTACAATGAATCCTCGTTCATCTGAAACTGAAAAATCTCTTTTTCTCTATTTTTCAGTATACCTTGTTCTCTATATCTTCCAAATGCTCGATTTTCAGCAGTTTGTAATTTCGGCACATTTGCAGCTTCTTGGCATTCAACGCATCATCAGTTTCTCCATACCCTTCAATTGAAGAAAACTAGTTTCTCATTATCCAGCAAAATATCAATTTCTAGCAATTGATCAAATTCTGGCATTTTCTCTATCTCCTCATGTTTCCCATTTGCCATATTAGTAAAATCTCCCATTTCAATGAGATTCGCTGCTTGTAGCTTCTGTTCATTAAGTGAATGTGCAAAATTCTCCCTTTTTATCAGTTTCCCTATATCTACTAATTTCTACTGTTCAACTGCATAAATCTCTCTATCTCTCAATATACACATTTACAATGAATCCTCGTTCATCTGAAACTAAAAAATCTCAGTTTCTGTAGTTTTCAGTATACCTTGTTCTCTGCATCTGCCAAGTTCCTCCATGTTCAGCAATTTGTCAGCTCAGCACATTTCCAGCTTCTTGCATTCAACGCAACATCAGTTTCTCTATACCCTTCAATTTAAGAAAACTTGTTTCTCAGTATCTAGCAAAATATGAATAACCAGCAATTGACCAAATTCTGGCATTATCCCTATCTCCTCATGTTTCCCATTTCCCATATTGGTAAAATCTCCCGTTTCAATGAGATTCGCTGCTTGTAGCTTCTGTTCATTCTGTGAATGTACAATATTCTCCATTTCCATCAGTTTACCTATATCTACTAATTCCTACTGTTCAACTGCAATAATTTCTCTATCTCTCACAATATCCACATTTACAATGAATCCTCGTTGATCTGAAACTGAAAAAGCACTTTTTCTGTATTTATCAGTATACCTTGTTCTCTGCATCTGCCAATTGCTCGATGTTCAGCAATTTGTCAGTTCAGCACATTTCCAGCTTCTCGGCATTCAACGCAACATCATTTTCTCTATACCCTTCACTTTAAGAAAACTTGTTTCTCAGTATCTAGAAATTTCAATTTCTAGCAATTGATCAAATTCTGGCATTTTTTCTATCTCCTCATGTTTCCCATTTGCCATATTTGTGAAATCTCCCATTTCAATGAGATTCGCTGCTTGTAGCTTCTGTTCATTCAGTGAACGTGCAAAATTCTCCATTTATATCATTTTCCCTATATCTACTAATTTCTACTGTTCAGCTGCATTAATGTCTCTATCTCTCACAATATACACATTTACATGGAATTCTCGTTCATCTGAAACTAAAAAATCTCAGTTTCTGTATTTTTCAGTATAGCTTGTTCTCTGCATCTGCCAGTTCCTCCACGTTCAGAAATTTGTCAGTTCAGCACATTTCCAGCTTCTCGGCATTCAACGCAACATCAGTTTCTCTATATCCTGAATTTAAGAAAACTTGCAGCTTCTGTTCTTTCTGTGAATGTGCAAAATTCTCCATTTCCATCAGTTTCCCTATATCTACTAATTTCTACTGTTCAGCTGCATTAATGTCTCTATCTCTCACAATATACACATTTACAATGAATCCTCGTTCATCTGAAACTAACAAATCTCTGTTTCTGTATTTTTCAGTATACCTTGTTCTCTGCATCTGCCAATTGCTCCATTTTGAGCAATATGTCAATTCAGCACATTTCCAGCTTCTCGGCATTCAACGCAACATCAGTTTCTCTATACCCTTCACTTTAAGAAAACTTGTTTCTCTGTACGTAGCAAATTTCAATTTCTAGCAATTGATCAAATTCTGGCATTTTCTAAATCTCCTCATGTTTCCCATTTGCCATATATTTAAAATCTCCCATTTCAATGAGATTCGCTGCGTGTAGCTTCTGTTCATTCTGTGAATGTACAATATTCTCCATTTCCATCAGTTTCCCTATTTCTACTAATTTCTACTGTTCAACTGCATTAATGTCTCTATGTCTCACAATATCCACATTTACAATGAATCCTCGTTCATCTGAAACTGAAAAATTTCTTTTTCTCTATTTTTCAGTATACCTTGTTCTCTATATCTTCCAAATGCTCGATTATCAGCAGTTTGTAATTTCGGCACATTTGCAGCTTCTTGGCATTCAACGCATCATCAGTTACCCCATACCCTTCAATTGAAGAAAACTAGTTTCTCATTATCCAGCAAAATATCAATTTCTAGCAATTGATCAAATTCTGGCAATTTCTCTATCTCCTCAAGTTTCCCATTTGCCTTATTTGTAAAATCTCCCATTTGAATGAGATTCGCTGCTTGTAGCTTCTGTTCATTGAGTGAATGTGCAAAATTTCCCTTTTTATCAGTTTCCCTATATGTACTAATTTCTACTGTTCAACTGCATTAATGTCTCTATCTCTCAATATACACATTTACAATGAATCCTCGTTCATCTGAAACTAAAAAATCTCAGTTTCTGTATTTTTCAGTATAGCTTGTTCTCTGCATCTGCCAGTTCCTCGACGTTCAGAAATTTGTCAGTTCAGCACGTTTCCAGCTTCTCGGCATTCAACGCAACATCAGTTTCTCTATATCCTTCAATTTAAGAAAGCTTGTTTCTCAGTATCTAGCAAAATATGAATAACCAGCAATTGACCAAATTCTGGCATTTTCCCTATCTGCTCATGTTTCCCATTTGCCATATTGTTAAAATCTCCCATTTCAATGAGATTCCCTGCTTGTAGCTTCTGTTCATTCTGTGAATGTACTATATTCTCCATTTCCATCAGTTTTCCTATATCTACTAATTCCTACTGTTCAACTGCATTAATTTCTCTATCGCTCACAATATCCACATTTACAATGAATCCTTGTTGATCTGAAACTGAAAAAGCACTTTTTCTGTACTTTTCAGTATACCTTGTTCTCTGCATCTGCCAATTGCTCGATGTTCAGCAATCTGTCAGTTTAGCACATTTCCAGCTTCTCGGCATTCAACGCAACATCAGTTTCTCTATACCCTTCACTTTAAGAAAACTTGTTTCTCAGTATCTAGAAATTTCAATTTCTAGCAATTGATCAAATACTGGCATTTTTCCTATCTCCTCATGTTTCCCATTTGCCATATTTGTAAAATCTCCCGTTTCAATGAGATTCGCTGCTTGTAGCATCTATTCATTCTGTGAATGTACAATATTCTCCATTTCCATCAGTTTCCCTATTTCTACTAATTACTACTGTTCAACTGCATTAATGTCTCTATCTCTCACAGTATCCACATTTTCAATGAATCCTCGATCATCTGTAACTGAAAAATCTCTGTTTCTCTATGTTTCATTATACCTTGTTCTCTGCAACTGCCAAATGCTCGATTTTCAGCAATTTGTCAATTCATCACATTTCCAGCTTCTCGCCATTCAACGCAACATCAGTTTCACCATACCCTTCAATTTAAGAAAACTTGTTTCTCAGTATCTACAAAATATCAAGTTTCTAGCAATTGATCAAATTCTGGCATTTTCTCTATCTCCTCATGTTTCCCATTTGCCATATTTGTAAAATCTCCCATTTCAATGAGATTCGCTGCTTGTAGCTTCTGTTCATTCTGTGAATGTACTATATTCTCCATTTCCATCAGTTTTCCTATATCTACTAATTACTACTGTTCAACTGCATCAATTTCTCTATCTCTCACAATATCCACATTTACAATGAATCCTCGTTGATCTGAAACTGAAAAATCACTGTTTCTGTATTCTTCAGTACACCTTGTTCTCCGCATCTGCCAATTGCTCGATGTTGAGCAATTTGCCAGTTCAGCACATTTCCAGCTTCTTGCATTCAACGCAACATCAGTTTCTCTATACCCTTCAATTTAAGAAAACATGTTTCTCAGTATCTAGCAAAATATCAAGTTTCTAGCAATTGATCAAATTCTGGCAGTTTCTCTATCTCCTCATGTTTCGCATTTGCCATATTTGTAAAATCTCCCATTTCAATGAGATTCGCTGCTTGTAGCTTCTGTTCATTCAGTGAACGTGCAAAATTCTCCATTTATATCATTTTCCCTATATCTACTAATTTCTACTGTTCAGCTGCATTAATGTCTCTATCTCTCACAATATACACATTTACATGGAATTCTCGTTCATCTGAAACTAAAAAATCTCAGTTTCTGTATTTTTCAGTATAGCTTGTTCTCTGCATCTGCCAGTTCCTCGACGTTCAGAAATTTGTCAGCTCAGCACATTTCCAGCTTCTCGGCATTCAACGCAACATCAGTTTCCCTATATCTTCAATTTAAGAAAACTTGTAGCTTCTGTACATTCTGTGAATGTGCAAAATTCTCCAATTCCATCAGTTTCCCTATATCTACTAATTTCTACTGTTCAGCTGCATTAATGTCTCTATCTCTCACAATATACACATTTACAATGAATCCTCGTTCATCTGAATCTAACAAATCTCAGTTTCTGTATTTTTCAGCATACCTTGTTCTCTGCATCTGCCAATTGCTCCATTTTCAGCAATATCCCAATTCAGCACATTTCCAGCTTCTCGGCATTGAACGCAACATCAGTTTCTCTATACCCTTCACTTTAAGAAAACTTGTTTCTCTGTATCTAGCAAATTTCAATTTCTAGCAATTGATCAAATTCTGGCATTTTCCAAATCTCCTCATGTTTCCCATTTGCCATCTTTTTAAAATCTACCATTTCAATGAGATTCGCTGCATGTAGCTTCTGTTCATTCTGTGAATGTACAATATTCTCCATTTCCATCACTTTCCCTATTTCTACTAATTTCTACTGTTCAACTGCTTTAATGTCTCTATGTCTCACAATATCCACATTTACAATGAATCCTCGTTCATCTGAAACTGAAAAATCTCTTTTTCTCTATTTTTCAGTATACCTTGTTCTCTATATCTTCCAAATGCTCGATTTTCAGCAGTTTGTAATTTCGGCACATTTGCAGCTTCTTGGCATTCAACGCATCATCAGTTTCTCCATACCCTTCAATTGAAGAAAACTAGTTTCTCATTATCCAGCAAAATATCAATTTCTAGCAATTGATCAAATTCTGGCATTTTCTCTATCTCCTCATGTTTCCCATTTGCCATATTAGTAAAATCTCCCATTTCAATGAGATTCGCTGCTTGTAGCTTCTGTTCATTAAGTGAATGTGCAAAATTCTCCCTTTTTATCAGTTTCCCTATATCTACTAATTTCTACTGTTCAACTGCATAAATCTCTCTATCTCTCAATATACACATTTACAATGAATCCTCGTTCATCTGAAACTAAAAAATCTCAGTTTCTGTAGTTTTCAGTATACCTTGTTCTCTGCATCTGCCAAGTTCCTCCATGTTCAGCAATTTGTCAGCTCAGCACATTTCCAGCTTCTTGCATTCAACGCAACATCAGTTTCTCTATACCCTTCAATTTAAGAAAACTTGTTTCTCAGTATCTAGCAAAATATGAATAACCAGCAATTGACCAAATTCTGGCATTATCCCTATCTCCTCATGTTTCCCATTTCCCATATTGGTAAAATCTCCCGTTTCAATGAGATTCGCTGCTTGTAGCTTCTGTTCATTCTGTGAATGTACAATATTCTCCATTTCCATCAGTTTACCTATATCTACTAATTCCTACTGTTCAACTGCAATAATTTCTCTATCTCTCACAATATCCACATTTACAATGAATCCTCGTTGATCTGAAACTGAAAAAGCACTTTTTCTGTATTTATCAGTATACCTTGTTCTCTGCATCTGCCAATTGCTCGATGTTCAGCAATTTGTCAGTTCAGCACATTTCCAGCTTCTCGGCATTCAACGCAACATCATTTTCTCTATACCCTTCACTTTAAGAAAACTTGTTTCTCAGTATCTAGAAATTTCAATTTCTAGCAATTGATCAAATTCTGGCATTTTTTCTATCTCCTCATGTTTCCCATTTGCCATATTTGTGAAATCTCCCATTTCAATGAGATTCGCTGCTTGTAGCTTCTGTTCATTCAGTGAACGTGCAAAATTCTCCATTTATATCATTTTCCCTATATCTACTAATTTCTACTGTTCAGCTGCATTAATGTCTCTATCTCTCACAATATACACATTTACATGGAATTCTCGTTCATCTGAAACTAAAAAATCTCAGTTTCTGTATTTTTCAGTATAGCTTGTTCTCTGCATCTGCCAGTTCCTCCACGTTCAGAAATTTGTCAGTTCAGCACATTTCCAGCTTCTCGGCATTCAACGCAACATCAGTTTCTCTATATCCTGAATTTAAGAAAACTTGCAGCTTCTGTTCTTTCTGTGAATGTGCAAAATTCTCCATTTCCATCAGTTTCCCTATATCTACTAATTTCTACTGTTCAGCTGCATTAATGTCTCTATCTCTCACAATATACACATTTACAATGAATCCTCGTTCATCTGAAACTAACAAATCTCTGTTTCTGTATTTTTCAGTATACCTTGTTCTCTGCATCTGCCAATTGCTCCATTTTGAGCAATATGTCAATTCAGCACATTTCCAGCTTCTCGGCATTCAACGCAACATCAGTTTCTCTATACCCTTCACTTTAAGAAAACTTGTTTCTCTGTACGTAGCAAATTTCAATTTCTAGCAATTGATCAAATTCTGGCATTTTCTAAATCTCCTCATTTTTCCCATTTGCCATATATTTAAAATCTCCCATTTCAATGAGATTCGCTGCGTGTAGCTTCTGTTCATTCTGTGAATGTACAATATTCTCCATTTCCATCAGTTTCCCTATTTCTACTAATTTCTACTGTTCAACTGCATTAATGTCTCTATGTCTCACAATATCCACATTTACAATGAATCCTCGTTCATCTGAAACTGAAAAATTTCTTTTTCTCTATTTTTCAGTATACCTTGTTCTCTATATCTTCCAAATGCTCGATTATCAGCAGTTTGTAATTTCGGATCATTTGCAGCTTCTTGGCATTCAACGCATCATCAGTTACCCCATACCCTTCAATTGAAGAAAACTAGTTTCTCATTATCCAGCAAAATATCAATTTCTAGCAATTGATCAAATTCTGGCAATTTCTCTATCTCCTCAAGTTTCCCATTTGCCTTATTTGTAAAATCTCCCATTTGAATGAGATTCGCTGCTTGTAGCTTCTGTTCATTGAGTGAATGTGCAAAATTTCCCTTTTTATCAGTTTCCCTATATGTACTAATTTCTACTGTTCAACTGCATTAATGTCTCTATCTCTCAATATACACATTTACAATGAATCCTCGTTCATCTGAAACTAAAAAATCTCAGTTTCTGTATTTTTCAGTATAGCTTGTTCTCTGCATCTGCCAGTTCCTCGACGTTCAGAAATTTGTCAGTTCAGCACGTTTCCAGCTTCTCGGCATTCAACGCAACATCAGTTTCTCTATATCCTTCAATTTAAGAAAGCTTGTTTCTCAGTATCTAGCAAAATATGAATAACCAGCAATTGACCAAATTCTGGCATTTTCCCTATCTGCTCATGTTTCCCATTTGCCATATTGTTAAAATCTCCCATTTCAATGAGATTCCCTGCTTGTAGCTTCTGTTCATTCTGTGAATGTACTATATTCTCCATTTCCATCAGTTTTCCTATATCTACTAATTACTACTGTTCAACTGCATCAATTTCTCTATCTCTCACAATATCCACATTTACAATGAATCCTCGTTGATCTGAAACTGAAATATCACTGTTTCTGTATTCTTCAGTATACCTTGTTCTCTGCATCTGCCAATTGCTCGATGTTCAGCAATTTGTCAGTTCAGCACATTTCCAGCTTCTTGCATTCAACGCAACATCAGTTACTCTATACCCTTCAATTTAAGAAAACATATTTCTCAGTATCTAGCAAAATATGAATAACCAGCAATTGACCAAATTCTGTCATTTTCCCTATCTCCTCATGTTTCCCATTTCCCATATTGGAAAAATCTCCCATTTCAATGAGATTCCCTGCTTGTAGCTTCTGTTCATTCTGTGAATGTACAATATTCTCCATTTCCATCAGTTTACCTATATCTACTAATTCCTACTGTTCAACTGCATTAATTTCTCTATCGCTCACAATATCCACATTTACAATGAATCCTTGTTGATCTGAAACTGAAAAAGCACTTTTTCTGTACTTTTCAGTATACCTTGTTCTCTGCATCTGCCAATTGCTCGATGTTCAGCAATCTGTCAGTTTAGCACATTTCCAGCTTCTCGGCATTCAACGCAACATCAGTTTCTCTATACCCTTCACTTTAAGAAAACTTGTTTCTCAGTATCTAGAAATTTCAATTTCTAGCAATTGATCAAATTCTGGCATTTTTCCTATCTCCTCATGTTTCCCATTTGCCATATTTGTAAAATCTCCCGTTTCAATGAGATTCGCTGCTTGTAGCATCTATTCATTCTGTGAATGTACAATATTCTCCATTTCCATCAGTTTCCCTATTTCTACTAATTACTACTGTTCAACTGCATTAATGTCTCTATCTCTCACAGTATCCACATTTTCAATGAATCCTCGATCATCTGTAACTGAAAAATCTCTGTTTCTCTATGTTTCATTATACCTTGTTCTCTGCAACTGCCAAATGCTCGATTTTCAGCAATTTGTCAATTCATCACATTTCCAGCTTCTCGCCATTCAACGCAACATCAGTTTCACCATACCCTTCAATTTAAGAAAACTTGTTTCTCAGTATCTACAAAATATCAAGTTTCTAGCAATTGATCAAATTCTGGCATTTTCTCTATCTCCTCATGTTTCCCATTTGCCATATTTGTAAAATCTCCCATTTCAATGAGATTCGCTGCTTGTAGCTTCTGTTCATTCAGTGAACGTGCAAAATTCTCTATTTATATCATTTTCCCTATATCTACTAATTTCTACTGTTCAACTGCATTAATGTCTCTATCTCTCACAATATACACATTTACATGGAATTCTCGTTCATCTGAAACTAAGAAATCTCAGTTTCTGTATTTTTAAGTATAGCTTGTTCTCTGCATCTGCCAGTTCCTCGACTTTCAGAAATTTGTCAGTTCAGCACATTTCCAGCTTGTCGGCATTCAACGCAACATCAGTTTCCCTATATCCTGAACTTAAGAAAACTTGTAGCTTCTGTTCATTCTGTGAATGTGCAAAATTCTCCATTTCCATCAGTTTCCCTATATCTACTAATTTCTACTGTTCAGCTGCATTAATGTCTCTATCTCTCACAATAAACACATTTAAAATGAATCCTCGTTCATCTGAAACTAACAAATCTCTGTTTCTGAATTTTTCAGTATACCTTGTTCTCTGCATCTGCCAATTGCTCCATTTTGAGCAATATGTCAATTCAGCAGATTTCCAGCTTCTCGGCATTCAACGCAACATCAGTTTCTCTATACCCTTCACTTTAAGAAAACTTGTTTCTCTGTATGTAGCAAATTTCAATTTCTAGCAATTGATCAAATGCTGGCATTTTCCAAATCTCCTCATGTTTCCCATTTCCCATATTTTTAAAATCTCCCATTTCAATGAGATTCGCTGCATGTAGCTTCTGTTCATTCTGTGAATGTGCAATATTCTCCATTTCCAACAGTTTCCCTATTTCTACTAATTTCTACTGTTCAACTGCATTAATGTCTCTATGTCTCACAATATCCACATTTACAATGAATCCTCGTTCATCTGAAACTGAAAAATCTCTTTTTCTCTATTTTTCAGTATACCTTGTTCTCTATATCTTCCAAATGCTCGATTATCAGCAGTTTGTAATTTCGGCACATTTGCAACTTCTTGGCATTCAACGCATCATCAGTTTCTCCATACCTTTCCATTGAAGAAAACTAGTTTCTCATTATCCAGCAAAATATCAATTTCTAGCAATTGATCAAATTCTGGCAATTTCTCTATCTCCTCATGTTTCCCATTTGCCATATTTATAAAATCTCCCATTTGAATGAGATTCGCTGCTTGTAGCTTCTGTTCATTGAGTGAATGTGCAAAATTCTCCCTTTTTATCAGTTTCCCTATATCTACTAATTTCTACTGTTCAACTGCATTAATGTCTCTATCTCTCAATATACACATTTACAATGAATCCTCGTTCATCTGAAACTAAAAAATCTCAGTTTCTGTAGTTTTCAGTATACCTTTTTCTCTGCATCTGCCAAGTTCCTCCATGTTCAGCAATTTGTCAGCTCAGCACATTTCCAGCTTCTTGCATTCAACGCAACATCAGTTTCTCTATACCCTTCAATTTAAGAAAACTTGTTTCTCAGTATCTAGCAAAATATGAATAACCAGCAATTGACCAAATTCTGGCATTTTCCCTATCTCCTCATGTTTCCCATTTCCCATATTGGTAAAATCTCCCATTTCAATGAGATTCGCTGCTTGTAGCTTCTGTTCATTCTGTGAATGTACAATATTCTCCATTTCCATCAGTTTACCTATATCTACTAATTCCTATTGTTCAACTGCATTAATTTCTCTATCTCTCACAATATCCACATTTACAATGAATCCTCGTTGATCTGAAATTGAAAAAGCACTTTTTCTGTATTTATCAGTATACCTTGTTCTCTGCATCTGCCAATTGCTCGATGTTCAGCAATTTGTCAGTTCAGCACATTTCCAGCTTCTCGGCATTCAACGCAACATCAGTTTCTCTATACCCTTCACTTTAAGAAAACTTGTTTCTCAGTATCTAGAAATTTCAATTTCTAGCAATTGATCAAATTCTGGCATTTTTCCTATCTCCTCATGTTTCCCATTTGCCATATTTGTAAAATCTCCCGTTTCAATGAGATTCGCTGCTTGTAGCATCTATTCAATCTGTGAATGTACAATATTCTCCATTTCCATCAGTTTCCCTATTTCTACTAATTACTACTGTTCAACTGCATTAATGTCTCTATCTCTCACAGTATCCACATTTTCAATGAATCCTCGATCATCTGTAACTGAAAAATCTCTGTTTCTCTATGTTTCATTATACCTTGTTCTCTGCAACTGCCAAATGCTCGATTTTCAGCAATTTGTCAATTCATTACATTTCCAGCTTCTCGCCATTCAACGCAACATCAGTTTCACCATACCCTTCAATTTAAGAAAACTTGTTTCTCAGTATCTAGCAAAATATCAAGTTTCTAGCAATTGATCAAATTCTGGCATTTTCTCTATCTCCTCATGTTTCCCATTTGCCATATTTGTGAAATCTCCCATTTCAATGAGATTCGCTGCTTGTAGCTTCTGTTCATTCAGTGAACGTGCAAAATTCTCCATTTATATCATTTTCCCTATATCTACTAATTTCTACTGTTCAGCTGCATTAATGTCTCTATCTCTCACAATATACACATTTACATGGAATTCTCGTTCATCTGAAACTAAAAAATCTCAGTTTCTGTATTTTTCAGTATAGCTTGTTCTCTGCATCTGCCAGTTCCTCGACGTTCAGAAATTTGTCAGTTCAGCACATTTCCAGCTTCTCGGCATTCAACGCAACATCAGTTTCTCTATATCCTGAATTTAAGAAAACTTGCAGCTTCTGTTCTTTCTGTGAATGTGCAAAATTCTCCATTTCCATCAGTTTCCCTATATCTACTAATTTCTACTGTTCAGCTGCATTAATGTCTCTATCTCTCACAATATACACATTTACAATGAATCCTCGTTCATCTGAAACTAACAAATCTCTGTTTCTGTATTTTTCAGTATACCTTGTTCTCTGCATCTGCCAATTGCTCCATTTTGAGCAATATGTCAATTCAGCAGATTTCCAGCTTCTCGGCATTCAACGCAACATCAGTTTCTCTATACCCTTCACTTTAAGAAAACTTGTTTCTCTGTATGTAGCAAATTTCAATTTCTAGCAATTGATCAAATTCTGGCATTTTCCAAATCTCCTCATGTTTCCCACTTGCCATATATTTAAAATCTCCCATTTCAATGAGATTCGCTGCGTGTAGCTTCTGTTCATTCTGTGAATGTACAATATTCTCCATTTCCATCAGTTTCCCTATTTCTACTAATTTCTACTGTTCAACTGCATAATGTCTCTATGTCTCACAATATCCACACTTACAATGAATCCTCGTTCATCTGAAACTGAAAAATTTCTTTTTCTCTATTTTTCAGTATACCTTGTTCTCTATATCTTCCAAATGCTCGATTATCAGCAGTTTGTAATTTCGGCACATTTGCAGCTTCTTGGCATTCAACGCATCATCAGTTACTCCATACCCTTCAATTGAAGAAAACTAGTTTCTCATTATCCAGCAAAATATCAATTTCTAGCATTGATTAAATTCTGTCAATTTCTCTATCTCCTCATGTTTCCCATTTGCCTTATTTGTAAAATCTCCCATTTGAATGAGATTCGCTGCTTGTAGCTTCTGTTCATTAAGTGAATGTGCAAAATTCTCCCTTTTTATCAGTTTCCCTATATCTACTAATTTCCACTGTTCAACTGCATTAATGTCTCTATCTCTCAATATACACATTTACAATGAATCCTCTTTCAGCTGAAACTAAAAAATCTCAGTTTCTGTATTTTTCAGTATACCTTGTTCTCTGCATCTGCCAATTGCTTGATTTTCAGCAATTTGTCAATTCAGCACATTTCCAGCTTCTCGGCATTCAACGCAACATCAGTTTCTCTATATCCTTCAATTTAAGAAAGCTTGTTTCTCAGTATCTAGCAAAATATGAATAACCAGCAATTGACCAAATTCTGGCATTTTCCCTATCTCCTCATGTTTCCCATTTCCCATATTGGTAAAATCTCCCATTTCAATGAGATTCCCTGCTTGTAGCTTCTGTTCATTCTGTGAATTTACAATATTCTCCATTTCCATCAGTTATCCTATATCTACTAATTACTACTGTTCAACTGCATCAATTTCTCTATCTCTCACAATATCCACATTTACAATGAATCCTCGTTGATCTGAAACTGAAAAATCACTGTTTCTGTATTTTTCAGTATACCTTGTTCTCTGCATCTGCCAATTGCTCGATGTTCAGCAATTTGTCAGTTCAGCACATTTCCATCTTCTTGCATTCAACGCAACATCAGTTTCTCTATAGCCTTCAATTTAAGAAAACATATTTCTCAGTATCTAGCAAAATATGAATAACCAGCAATTGACCAAATTCTGGCATTTTCCCTATCTCCTCATGTTTCCCATTTCCCATATTGGTAAAATCTCCCATTTCAATGAGATTCCCTGCTTGCAGCTTCTGTTCATTCTGTGAATGTACAATATTCTCCATTTCCATCAGTTTCCCTATATCTACTAATTTCTACTGTTCAGCTGCATTAATGTCTCTATCTCTCACAATAAACACATTTACAATGAATCCTCGTTCATCTGAAACTAACAAATCTCTGTTTCTGTATTTTTCAGTATACCTTGTTCTCTGCATCTGCCAATTGCTCCATTTTGAGCAATATGTCAATTCAGCACATTTCCAGCTTCTCGGCATTCAACGCAACATCAGTTTCTCTATACCCTTCACTTTAAGAAAACTTGTTTCTCTGTATGTAGCAAATTTCAATTTCTAGCAATTGATCAAATTCTGGCATTTTCCAAATCTCCTCATGTTTCCCATTTGCCATATATTTAAAATCTCCCATTTCAATGAGATTCGCTGCGTGTAGCTTCTGTTCATTCTGTGAATGTACAATATTCTCCATTTCCATCAGTTTCCCTATTTCTACTAATTTCTACTGTTCAAATGCATTAATGTCTCTATGTCTCACAATATCCACATTTACAATGAATCCTCGTTCATCTGAAACTGAAAAATTTCTTTTTCTCTATTTTTCAGTATACCTTGTTCTCTATATCTTCCAAATGCTCGATTATCAGCAGTTTGTAATTTCGGCACATTTGCAGCTTCTTGGCATTCAACGCATCATCAGTTACTCCATACCCTTCAATTGAAGAAAACTAGTTTCTCATTATCCAGCAAAATATCAATTTCTAGCAATTGATCAAATTCTGGCAATTTCTCTATCTCCTCATGTTTCCCATTTGCCTTATTTGTAAAATCTCCCATTTGAATGAGATTCGCTGCTTGTAGCTTCTGTTCATTGAGTGAATGTGCAAAATTTCCCTTTTTATCAGTTTCCCTATATCTACTAATTTCTACTGTTCAACTGCATTAATGTCTCTATCTCTCAATATACACATTTGCAATGAATCCTCGTTCATCTGAAACTAAAAAATCTCAGTTTCTGTAGTTTTCAGTATAGCTTGTTCTCTGCATCTGCCAGTTCCTCGACGTTCAGAAATTTGTCAGTTCAGCACGTTTCCAGCTTCTCGGCATTCAACGCAACATCAGTTTCTCTATATCCTTCAATTTAAGAAAGCTTGTTTCTCAGTATCTAGCAAAATATGAATAACCAGCAATTGACCAAATTCTGGCATTTTCCCTATCTCCTCATGTTTCCCATTTGCCATATTGGTAAAATCTCCCATTTCAATGAGATTCCCTGCTTGTAGCTTCTGTTCATTCTGTGAATGTACTATATTCTCCATTTCCATCAGTTTTCCTATATCTACTAATTACTACTGTTCAACTGCATCAATTTCTCTATCTCTCACAATATCCACATTTACAATGAATCCTCGTTGATCTGAAACTGAAAAATCACTGTTTCTGTATTCTTCAGTATACCTTGTTCTCTGCATCTGCCAATTGCTCGATGTTCAGCAATTTGTCAGTTCAGCACATTTCCAGCTTCTTGAATTCAACGCAACATCAGTTTCTCTATAGCCTTCAATTTAAGAAAACATATTTCTCAGTATCTAGCAAAATATGAATAACCAGCAATTGACCAAATTCTGTCATTTTCCCTATCTCCTCATGTTTCCCATTTCCCATATTGGAAAAATCTCCCATTTCAATGAGATTCCCTGCTTGTAGCTTCTGTTCATTCTGTGAATGTGCAAAATTCTCCATTTCCATCAGTTTCCCTATATCTACTAATTTCTACTTTTCAGCTGCATTAATGTCTCTATCTCTCACAACATACACATTTACAATGAATCCTCGTTCATCTGAAACTAACAAATCTCAGTTTCTGTATTTTTCAGTATACCTTGTTCTCTGCATCTGCCAATTGCTCCATTTTCAGCAATATGTCAATTCAGCAGATTTCCAGCTTCTCGGCATTCAATGCAACATCAGTTTCTCTATACCCTTCACTTTAAGAAAACTTGTTTCTCTGTATGTAGCAAATTTCAATTTCTAGCAATTGATCAAATTCTGGCATTTTCCAAATCTCCTCATGTTTCCCATCTGCCATATTTTTAAAATCTCCCATTTCAATGAGATTCGCTGCATGTAGCTTCTGTTCATTCTGTGAATGTACAATATTTCCCTTTTTATCAGTTTCCCTATTTCTACTAATTACTACTGTTCAACTGCATTAATGTCTCTATCTCTCACAGTATCCACATTTTCAATGAATCCTCGATCATCTGTAACTGAAAAATCTCTGTTTCTCTATGTTTCATTATACCTTGTTCTCTGCAACTGCCAAATGCTCGATTTTCAGCAATTTGTCAATTCATCACATTTCCAGCTTCTCGCCATTCAACGCAACATCAGTTTCACCATACCCTTCAATTTAAGAAAACTTGTTTCTCAGTATCTACAAAATATCAAATTTCTAGCAATTGATCAAATTCTGGCATTTTCTCTATCTCCTCATGTTTCCCATTTGCCATATTTGTAAAATCTCCCATTTCAATGAGATTCGCTGCTTGTAGCTTCTGTTCATTCAGTGAACGTGCAAAATTCTCCATTTATATCATTTTCCCTATATCTACTAATTTCTACTGTTCAGCTGCATTAATGTCTCTATCTCTCACAATATACACATTTACATGGAATTCTCGTTCATCTGAAACTAAGAAATCTCAGTTTCTGTATTTTTCAGTATAGCTTGTTCTCTGCATCTGCCAGTTCCTCGACGTTCAGAAATTTGTCATTTCAGTACATTTCCAGCTTCTCGGCATTCAACGCAACATCAGTTTCCCAATATCCTGAATTTAAGAAAACTTGTAGCTTCTGTTCATTCTGTGAATGTGCAAAATTCTCCATTTCCATCAGTTTCCCTATATCTACTAATTTCTACTGTTCAGCTGCATTAATGTCTCTATCTCTCACAATATACACATTTACAATGAATCCTCGTTCATCTGAAACTAACAAATCTCTGTTTCTGTATTTTTCAGTATACCTTGTTCTCTGCATCTGCCAATTGCTCCATTTTCAGCAATATGTCAATTCAGCACATTTCCAGCTTCTCGGCATTCAACGCAACATCAGTTTCTCTATACCCTTCACTTTAAGAAAACTTGTTTCTCTGTATCTAGCAAATTTCAATTTCTAGCAATTGAATAAATTCTGGCATTTTCCAAATCTCCTCATGTTTCCCATCTGCCATATTTTTAAAATCTCCCATTTCAATGAGATTCGCTGCATGTAGCTTCTGTTCATTCTGTGAATGTACAATATTCTTCATTTCCATCAGTTTCCCTATTTCTACTAATTTCTACTGTTCAACTGCATTAATGTCTCTATGTCTCACAATATCCACATTTACAATGATTCCTCGTTCATCTGAAACTGAAAAATCTCTTTTTCTCTATTTTTCAGTATACCTTGTTCTCTATATCTTACAAATGCTCGATTATCGGCAGTTTGTAATTTCGGCACATTTGCAGCTTCTTGGCATTCAACGCATCATCAGTTTCTCCATACCCTTCAATTGAAGAAAACGAGTTTCTCATTATCCAGCAAAATATCAATTTCTAGCAACTGATCAAATTCTGGCAATTTCTCTATCTCCTCATGTTTCCCATTTGCCATATTTGTAAAATCTCCCATTTGAATGAGATTCGCTGCTTGTAGCTTCTGTTCATTGAGTGAATGTGCAAAATTTCCCTTTTTATCAGTTTCCCTATATGTACTAATTTCTACTGTTCAACTGCATTAATGTCTCTATCTCTCAATATACACATTTACAATGAATCCTCTTTCAGCTGAAACTAAAAAATCTCAGTTTCTGTATTTTTCAGTATACCTTGTTCTCTGCATCTGCCAATTGCTTGATTTTCAGCAATTTGTCAATTCAGCACATTTCCAGCTTCTCGGCATTCAACGCAACATCAGTTTCTCTATATCCTTCAATTTAAGAAAGCTTGTTTCTCAGTATCTAGCAAAATATGAATAACCAGGAATTGACCAAATTCTGGCATTTTCCCTATCTCCTCATGTTTCCCATTTCCCATATTGGTAAAATCTCCCATTTCAATGAGATTCCCTGCTTGTAGCTTCTGTTCATTCTGTGAATGTACAATATTCTCCATTTCCATCAGTTATCCTATATCTACTAATTACTACTGTTCAACTGCATCAATTTCTCTATCTCTCACAATATCCACATGTACAATGAAGCCTCGTTGATCTGAAAGTGAAAAATCACTGTTTCTGTATTTTTCAGTATACCTTGTTCTCTGCATCTGCCAATTGCTCGATGTTCAGCAATTTGTCAGTTCATCACATTTCCAGCTTCTTGCATTCAACGCAACATCAGTTTCTCTATAGCCTTCAATTTAAGAAAACATATTTCTCAGTATCTAGCAAAATATGAATAAGCAGCAATTGACCAAATTCTGGCATTTTCCCTATCTCCTCATGTTTCCCATTTCCCATATTGGTAAAATCTCCCATTTCAATGAGATTCCCTGCTTGTAGCTTCTGTTCATTCTGTGAATGTACAACATTCTCCATTTCCATCAGTTTACCTATATCTACTAATTCCTACTGTTCAACTGCATTAATTTCTGTATCTCTCACAGTATCCACATTTACAATGAATCCTCGTTGATCTGAAACTGAAAAATCTCTGTTTCTCTATGTTTCATTATACCTTGTTCTCTGCAACTGCCAAGTGCTCGATTTTCAGCAATTTGTCAATTCATCACATTTCCAACTTCTCGCCATTCAACGAAACATCAGTTTCACCATACCCTTCAATTTAAGAAAACTTGTTTCTCAGTATCTACAAATTATCAAGTTTCTAGCAATTGATCAAATTCTGGCATTTTCTCTATCTCCTCATGTTTCCCATTTGCCATATTTGTAAAATCTCCCATTTCAATGAGATTCGCTGCTTGTAGCTTCTGTTCATTCAGTGAACGTACAAAATTCTCCATTTATATCATTATCCCTATATCTACTAATTTCTACTGTTCAGCTGCATTAATGTCTCTATCTCTCACAATATACACATTTACATGGAATTCTCGTTCATCTGAAACTAAGAAATCTCAGTTTCTGTATTTTTCAGTATAGCTTGTTCTCTGCATCTGCCAGTTCCTCGACGTTCAGAAATTTGTCAGTTCAGCACATTTCCAGCTTCTCGGCATTCAACGCAACATCAGTTTCCCTATATCCTGAATTTAAGAAAACTTGTAGCTTCTGTTCATTCTGTGAATGTGCAATATTCTCCATATCCATCAGTTTCCCTATATCTACTAATTTCTACTGTTCAGCTGCATTAATGTCTCTATCTCTCACAATATACACATTTAGAATGAATCCTCGTTCATCTGAAACTAACAAATCTCAGTTTCTGTATTTTTCAGTATACCTTGTTCTCTGCATCTGCCAATTGCTCCATTTTCAGCAATATGTCAATTCAGCACATTTCCAGCTTCTCGGCATTCAACGCAACATCAGTTTCTCTATACCCTTCACTTTAAGAAAACTTGTTTCTCTGTATCTAGCAAATTTCAATTTCTAGCAATTGATCAAATTCGGGCATTTTCCAAATCTCCTCATGTTTCCCATTTCCCATAATTTTAAAATCTCCCATTTCAATGAGATTCGCTGCATGTAGCTTCTGTTCATTCTGTGAATGTACAATATTCTCCATTTCCATCAGTTTCCCTATTTCTACTAATTTCTACTGTTCAACTGCATTAATGTCTCGATGTCTCACAATATCCACATTTACAATGAATCCTCGTTCATCTGAAACTGAAAAATCTCTGTTTCTCTATTTTTCAGTATACCTTGTTCTCTATATCTTCCAAATGCTCGATTATCAGCAGTTTGTAATTTCGGCACATTTGCAGCTTCTTGGCATTCAACGCATCATCAGTTTCTCCATACTTTTCAATTGAAGAAATCTAGTTTCTCATTATCCAGCAAAATATCAATTTCTAGCAATTGATCAAATTCTGGCAATTTCTCTATCTCCTCATGTTTCCCATTTGCCATATTTGTAAAATCTCCCATTTGAATGAGATTCGCTGCTTGTAGCTTCTGTTCATTGAGTGAATGTGCAAAATTTCCCTTTTTATCAGTTTCCCTATATCTACTAATTTCTACTGTTCAACTGCATTAACGTCTCTATCCCTCAATATACACATTTACAATGAATCCTCTTTCAGCTGAAACTAAAAAATCTCAGTTTCTGTATTTTTCAGTATACCTTGTTCTCTGCATCTGCCAATTGCTTGATTTTCAGCAATTTGTCAGTTCAGCACATTTCCAGCTTCTCGGCATTCTACGCAACATCAGTTTCTCTATACCCTTCACTTTAAGAAAACTTGTTTCTCAGTATCTACAAAATATCAAGTTTCTAGCAATTGATCAAATTCTGGCATTTTCTCTATCTCATGTTTCCCATTTGCCATATTTGTAAAATCTCCCATTTCAATGAGATTCGCTGCTTGTAGCTTCTGTTCATTCAGTTAACGTGCAAAATTCTCCATTTATATCATTTTCCCTATATCTAATAATTTCTACTGTTCAGCTGCATTATTGTCTCTATGTCTCACAATATCCACATTTACAATGAATCCTCGTTGATCTGAAACTGAAAAAGCACTTTTTCTGTATTTTTCAGTATACCTTGTTCTCTGCATCTGCCAGTTCCTCGACGTTCAGAAATTTGTCAGTTCAGCACATTTCCAGCTTCTCGGCATTCAACGCAACATCAGTTTCTCTATACCCTTCACTTTAAGAAAACTTGTTTCTCAGTATCTAGAAATTTCAATTTCTAGCAATTGATCAAATTCTGGCATTTTTCCTATCTCCTCATGTTTCCCATTTGCCATATTTGTAAAATCTCCCGTTTCAATGAAATTCGCTGCTTGTAGCATCTATTCATTCTGTGAATGTGCAATATTCTCCATTTCCATCAGTTTCCCTATTTCTACTAATTACTACTGTTCAACTGCATTAATGTCTCTATCTCTCACAGTATCCACATTTTCAATGAATCCTCGATCATCTGTAACTGAAAAATCTCTGTTTCTCTATGTTTCATTATACCTTGTTCTCTGCAACTGCCAAATGCTCGATTTTCAGCAATTTGTCAATTCATCACATTTCCAGCTTCTCGCCATTCAACGCAACATCAGTTTCACCATACCCTTCAATTTAAGAAAACTTGTTTCTCAGTATCTACAAAATATCAAGTTTCTAGCAATTGATCAAATTCTGGCATTTTCCAAATCTCCTCATGTTTCCCATCTGCCATATTTTTAAAATCTCCCATTTCAATGAGATTCGCTGCATGTAGCTTCTGTTCATTCTGTGAATGTACAATATTCTCCATTTCCATCAGTTTTCCTATATCTACTAATTACTACTGTTCAACTGCATCAATTTCTCTATCTCTCACAATATCCACATTTACAATGAAAACTCGTTGATCTGAAACTGAAAAATCACTGTTTCTGTATTTTTCATTATACCTTGTTCTCTGCATCTGCCAATTGCTCGATGTTCAGCAATTTGTCAGTTCAGCACATTTCCAGCTTCTTGCATTCAACGCAACATCAGTTTCTCTATACCCTTCACTTTAAGAAAACTTGTTTCTCAGTATCTACAAAATATCAAGTTTCTAGCAATTGATCAAATTCTGGCATTTTCTCTATCTCCTCATGTTTCCCATTTGCCATATTTGTAAAATCTCCCATTTCAATGAGATTCGCAGCTTGTAGCTTCTGTTCATTCAGTGAACGTGCAAAATTCTCCATTTATATCATTTTCCCTATATCTACTAATTTCT
Organism: Cetorhinus maximus; assembly: GCF_964194155.1. Taxonomy (NCBI): domain Eukaryota; kingdom Metazoa; phylum Chordata; class Chondrichthyes; order Lamniformes; family Cetorhinidae; genus Cetorhinus; species Cetorhinus maximus. The sequence continues at coordinate 45,101 of NW_027596700.1, forward strand.
ACTGTTCAGCTGCATTAATGTCTCTATCTCTCACAATATACACATTTACATGGAATTCTCGTTCATCTGAAACTAAAAAATCTCAGTTTCTGTATTTTTCAGTATAGCTTGTTCTCTGCATCTGCCAGTTCCTCGACGTTCAGAAATTTGTCAGTTCAACACATTTCCAGCATCTCGGCATTCAACGCAACATCAGTTTCCCTATATCCTGAATTTAAGAAAACTTGTAGCTTCTGTGCATTCTGTGAATGTGCAAAATTCTCCATTTCCATCAGTTTCCCTATATCTACTAATTACTACGGTTCAACTGCATCAATTTCTCTATCTCTCACAATATCCACATTTACAATGAATCCTCGTTGATCTGAAACTGAAAAATCACTGTTTCTGTATTTTTCAGTATACCTTGTTCTCTGCATCTGCCAATTGCTCGATGTTCAGCAATTTGTCAGTTCAGCACATTTCCAGCTTCTTGCATTCAACGCAACATCAGTTTCTCTATACCCTTCAATTGAAGAAAACATATTTCTCAGTATCTAGCAAAATATGAATAACCAGCAATTGACCAAATTCTGGCATTTTCCCTATCACCTCATGTTTCCCATTTGCCATATTTGTAAAATCTCCCATTTGAATGAGATTCGCTGCTTGTAGCTTCTGTTCATTGAGTGAATGTGCAAAATTTCCCTTTTTATCAGTTTCCCTATATCTACTAATTTCTACTGTTCAACTGCATTAACGTCTCTATCTCTCAATATACACATTTACAATGAATCCTCTTTCAGCTGAAACTAAAAAATCTCAGTTTCTGTATTTTTCAGTGTACCTTGTTCTCTGCATCTGCCAATTGCTTGATTTTCAGCAATTTGTCAGTTCAGCACATTTCCAGCTTCTCGGCATTCTACGCAACATCAGTTTCTCTATACCCTTCACTTTAAGAAAACCTGTTTCTCAGTATCTACAAAATATCAAGTTTCTAGCAATTGATCAAATTCTGGCATTTTCTCTATCTCATGTTTCCCATTTGCCATATTTGTAAAATCTCCCATTTCAATGAGATTCGCTGCTTGTAGCTTCTGTTCATTCAGTGAACGTGCAAAATTCTCCATTTATATCATTTTCCCTATATCTAATAATTTCTACTGTTCAGCTGCATTATTGTCTCTATCTCTCACAATATCCACATTTACAATGAATCCTCGTTGATCTGAAACTGAAAAAGCACTTTTTCTGTATTTTTCAGTATAGCTTGTTCTCTGCATCTGCCAGTTCCTCGACGTTCAGAAATTTGTCAGTTCAGCACATTTCCAGCTTCTCGTCATTCAACGCAACATCAGTTTCTCTATACCCTTCACTTTAAGAAAACTTGTTTCTCAGTATCTAGAAATTTCAATTTCTAGCAATTGATCAAATTCTGGCATTTTTCCTATCTCCTCATGTTTCCCATTTGCCATATTTGTAAAATCTCCCGTTTCAATGAAATTCGCTGCTTGTAGCATCTATTCATTCTGTGAATGTACAATATTCTCCATTTCCATCAGTTTCCCTATTTCTACTAATTACTACTGTTCAACTGCATTAATGTCTCTATCTCTCACAGTATCCACATTTTCAATGAATCCTCGATCATCTGTAACTGAAAAATCTCTGTTTCTCTATGTTTCATTATACCTTGTTCTCTGCAACTGCCAAATGCTCGATTTTCAGCAATTTGTCAATTCATCACATGTCCAGCTTCTCGCCATTCAACGCAACATCAGTTTCACCATACCCTTCAATTTAAGAAAACTTGTTTCTCAGTATCTACAAAATATCAAGTTTCTAGCAATTGATCAAATTCTGGCATTTTCCAAATCTCCTCATGTTTCCCATCTGCCATATTTTTAAAATCTCCCATTTCAATGAGATTCGCTGCATGTAGCTTCTGTTCATTCTGTGAATGTACAATATTCTCCATTTCCATCGGTTTTCCTATATCTACTAATTAGTACTGTTCAACTGCATCAATTTCTCTATCTCTCACAATATCCACATTTACAATGAAAACTCGTTGATCTGAAACTGAAAAATCACTGTTTCTGTATTTTTCAGTATACCTTGTTCTCTGCATCTGCCAATTGCTCGATGTTCAGCAATTTGTCAGTTCAGCACATTTCCAGCTTCTTGCATTCAACGCAACATCAGTTTCTCTATACCCTTCACTTTAAGAAAACTTGTTTCTCAGTATCTACAAAATATCAAGTTTCTAGCAATTGATCAAATTCTGGCATTTTCTCTATCTCCTCATGTTTCCCATTTGCCATATTTGTAAAATCTCCCATTTCAATGAGATTCGCAGCTTGTAGCTTCTGTTCATTCAGTGAACGTGCAAAATTCTCCATTTATATCATTTTCCCTATATCTACTAATTTCTACTGTTCAGCTGCATTAATGTCTCTATCTCTCACAATATACACATTTACATGGAATTCTCGTTCATCTGAAACTAAAAAATCTCAGTTTCTGTATTTTTCAGTATAGCTTGTTCTCTGCATCTGCCAGTTCCTCGACGTTCAGAAATTTGTCAGTTCAGCACATTTCCAGCATCTCGGCATTCAACGCAACATCAGTTTCCCTATATCCTGAATTTAAGAAAACTTGTAGCTTCTGTGCATTCTGTGAATGTGCAAAATTCTCCATTTCCATCAGTTTCCCTATATCTACTAATTACTACGGTTCAACTGCATCAATTTCTCTATCTCTCACAATATCCACATTTACAATGAATCCTCGTTGATCTGAAACTGAAAAATCACTGTTTCTGTATTTTTCAGTATACCTTGTTCTCTGCATCTGCCAATTGCTCGATGTTCAGCAATTTGTCAGTTCAGCACATTTCCAGCTTCTTGCATTCAACGCAACATCAGTTTCTCTATACCCTTCAATTGAAGAAAACATATTTCTCAGTATCTAGCAAAATATGAATAACCAGCAATTGACCAAATTCTGGCATTTTCCCTATCTCCTCATGTTTCCCATTTACCATATTGGTAAAATCTCCCATTTCAATGAGATTCCCTGCTTGTAGCTTCTGTTCATTCTGTGAATGTATAATATTCTCCATTTCCATCAGTTTACCTATACCTACTAATTCCTACTGTTCAACTGCATTAATTTCTCTATCTCTCACAATATCCACATTTACAATGATTCCTCGTTGATCTGAAACTGAAAAAGCACTTTTTCTGTATTTTTCAGTATACATTGTTCTCTGCATCTGCCAATTGCTCGATGTTCAGCAATTTGTCACTTCAGCACATTTCCAGCTTCTCGGCATTCAACGCAACATCAGTTTCTCTATACCCTTCACTTTAAGAAAACTTGTTTCTCAGTATCTAGAAATTTCAATTTCTAGCAATTGATCAAATTCTGGCAATTTCTCTATCTCCTCATGTTTCCCATTTGCCATATTTGTAAAATCTCCCGTTTCAATGAGATTCGCTGCTTGTAGCTTCTGTTCATTCAGTGAACGTGCAAAATTCTCCATTTATATCATTTTCCCTATATCTACTAATTTCTACTGTTCAGCTGCATTAATGTCTCTATCTCTCACAATATACACATTTACATGGAATTCTCGTTCATCTGAAACTAAAAAATCTCAGTTTCTGTATTTTTCAGTATAGCTTGTTCTCTGCATCTGCCAGTTCCTCGACGTTCAGAAATTTGTCAGTTCAGCACATTTCCAGCTTCTCGGCATTCAACGCAACATCAGTTTCCCTATATCCTGAATTTAAGAAAACTTGTAGCTTCTGTTCATTCTGTGAATGTGCAAAATTCTCCATTTCCATCAGTTTCCCTATATCTACTAATTTCTACTGTTCAGCTGCATTAATGTCTCCATCTCTCACAATATACACATTTACAATGAATCCTCGTTCATCTGAAACTAACAAATCTCTGTTTCTGTATTTTTCAGTATCCCTTGTCCTCTGCATCTGCCAATTGCTCCATTTTCAGCAATATGTCAATTCAGCACATTTCCAGCTTCTCGGCATTCAACGCAACATCAGTTTCTCTATACCCTTCACTTTAAGAAAACTTGTTTCTCTGTATCTAGCAAATTTCAATTTCTAGCAATTGATCAAATTCTGGCATTTTCCAAATCTCCTCATATTTCCCATCTGCCATATTTTTAAAATCTCCCATTTCAATGAGATTCGCTGCATGTAGCTTCTGTTCATTCTGTGAATGTACAATATTCTCCATTTCCATCAGTTTCCCTATTTCTACTAATTTCTACTGTTCAACTGCATTAATGTCTCTATGTCTCACAATATCCACATTTACAATGAATCCTCATTCATCTGAAACTGAAAAAACTCTTTTTCTCTATTTTTCAGTATACCTTGTTCTCTATATCTTCCAAATGCTCGATTATCGGCAGTTTGTAATTTCGGCACATTTGCAGCTTCCTGGCATTCAACGCATCATCAGTTTCTCCATACCCTTCAATTGAAGAAAACTAGTTTCTCATTTTCCAGCAAAATATCAATTTCTAGCAACTGATCAAATTCTGGCAATTTCTCTATCTCCTCATGTTTCCCATTTGCCATATTGGTAAAATCTCCCATTTCAATGAGATTCCCTGCTTGTAGCTTCTGTTCATTCTGTGAATGTACAATATTCTCCATTTCCATCAGTTTTCCTATATCTACTAATTCCTACTGTTCAACTGCATTAATTTCTCTATCTCTCACAATATCCACATTTACAATGAATCCTCGTTGATCTGAAACTGAAAAAGCACTTTTTCTGTATTTTTCAGTATACCTTGTTCTCTGCATCTGCCAGTTCCTCGACGTTCAGAAATTTGTCAGTTCAGCACATTTCCAGCTTCTCGGCATTCAACGCAACATCAGTTTCTCTATACCCTTCACTTTAAGAAAACTTGTTTCTCCGTATGTAGCAAATTTCAATTTCTAGCAATTGATCAAATTCTGGCATTTACCAAATCTCCTCATGTTTCCCATTTCCCATATTTTTAAATCTCCCATTTCAATGAGATTCACTGCATGTAGCTTCTGTTCATTCTGTGAATGTACAATATTCTCCATTTCCATCAGTTTACCTATATCTACTAATTCCTACTGTGCAACTGTATTAATTTCTCTATCTCTCACAATATCCACATTTACAATGAATCCTCGTTGATCTGAAACTGAAAAAGCACTTTTTCTGTATTTTTCAGTATACCTTGTTCTCTGCATCTGCCAATTGCTCGATGTTCAGCAATATGTCAGTTCAGCACATTTACAACTTCACAGCATTCAACGCAACATCAGTTTCTCCATATCCTTCAATTTAAGAAAACTTGTTTCTCAGTATCTACAAAATATGAATTTCCAGCAATTGACCAAATTCATGCATTTTCCCTATCACCTTATGTTTCCCATTTCCCATATTTGTAAAATCTCCCATTTCAATGAGATTCGCTGCTTGTAGCTTCTGTTCTTTCTCTGAATGTACAAAATTCTCCATTTCTATCGTTTCCCGATATCTACTAATTTCTACTGTTCAACTGCATTAATGTCTCTATCTGTCACAATGCCATATTTGCAATGAATCCTCGTTCATCTGAAACTGAAAATTCTCTGTTTCTCTATTTTTCAGTACACCTTGTTCTCTATATCTTCCAAATGCTCGATTTTAAGCAATTTGTCAATTCAGCACATTTTCAACTTGTCGGCATTCAACGCAACATCAGTTTCTCTATATCCTTCAATTTAAGAAAACTTGTTTCTCAGTATCTAGCAAAATATGAATTTCAAGCACTTGATCAAATTCTGGCATTTTCCCTATCTCCTCATGTTTCCCATTTGCCATATTTGTAAAATCTCCCATTTCAATGAGATTCGCTGCTTGTAGCTTCGATTCATTCTGTGAATGTACAATATTCTCCATTTCCATCAGTTTCCCTATTTCTACTAATTTCCACTGTTCAACTGCATTAATGTCTCTATCTCTCACAGTATCCACATTTACAATGAATCCTCATCCATTTGAAACTGAAAAATCTCTGTTTCTCTATTTTTCAGTATACCTTGTTCTCTATATCTTCCAAATGCACGATTTTCAGCAGTTTGTAATTTCGGCACATTTGCAGCTTCATGGCATTCAACGCATCATCAGTTTCTCCATACCCTTCAATTGAAGAAAACTATTTTCTCATTATACAGCAAAATATCAATTTCTCGCAATTGATCAAATGCTGGCAATTTCTCTATCTCCTCATGTTTCCCATTTGCCATATTTGTAAAATCTCCCATTTGAATGAGATTCGCTGCTTGTAGCTTCTGTTCATTGAGTGAATGTGCAAAATTCTCCCTTTCTAAAGTTTACCTATATCTACTAATTACTACTGTTCAACTGCATTAATTTCTCTATCTCTCACAATATCCACATTTACAATGAATCCTCGTTGATCTGAAACTGAAAAATCACTGCTTCTGTATTTTTCAGTATACCTTGTACTCTGCATCTGCTAATTGCTCGATGTTCAGCAGTTTGTAATTTCGGCACATTTGCAGCTTCTCGGCATTCAACGCATCATCAGTTTCTCCATACCCTTCAATTGAAGAAAACTAGTTTCTCACTATCCAGCAAAATATCAATTTCTAGCAATTGATCAAATTCTGGCAATTTCTCTATCTCCTCATGTTTCCCATTTGCCATATTAGTAATATCTCCCGTTTCAATGAGATTCGCTGCTTGTAGCTTCTGTTCATTGAGTGAATGTACAATATTCTCCATTTCCATCAGTTTACCTATATCTACTAATTCCTACTGTTCAACTGCATTAATTTCTCTGTCTCTCACAATATCCACATTTACAATGAATCCTCGTTGATCTGAAACTGAAAAAGCACTTTTTCTGCATTTTTCAGTATACCTTGTTCTCTGCATCTGCCAATTGCTCGATGTTCAGCAATTTGTCAGTTCAGCACATTTCCAGCTTCTCGGCATTCAACGCAACATCAGTTTCTCTATACCCTTCAATTTAAGAAAACTTGTTTCTCAGTATCTAGAAATTTCAATTTCTAGCAATTGATCAAATTCTGGCAATTTCTCTATCTCCTCATGTTTCCCATTTGCCATATTTGTAAAATCTCCCATTTGAATGAGATTCGCTGCTTGTAGCTTCTGTTCATTGAGTGAATGTGCAAATTTTCCCTTTTTATCAGTTTCCCTATATCTACTAATTTCTACTGTTCAACTGCATTAATGTCTCTATCTCTCAATATACACATTTACAATGAATCCTCTTTCAGCTGAAACTAAAAAATCTCAGTTTCTGTATTTTTCAGTATACCTTGTTCTCTGCATCTGCCAATTGCTTGATTTTCAGCAATTTGTCAATTCAGCACATTTCCAGCTTCTCGGCATTCTACGCAACATCAGTTTCTCTATATCCTTCAATTTAAGAAAGCTTGTTTCTCAGTATCTAGCAAAATATGAATAACCAGCAATTGACCAAATTCTGGCATTTTCCCTATCTCCTCATGTTTTCCATTTCCCATATTGGTAAAATCTCCCATTTCAATGAGATTCCCTGCTTGTAGCTTCTGTTCATTCTGTGAATGTACAATATTCTCCATTTCCATCAGTTTTCCTATATCTACTAATTACTACTGTTCAACTGCATCAATTTCTCTATCTCTCACAATATCCACATTTACAATGAATCCTCGTTGATCTGAAACTGAAAAATCACTGTTTCTGTATTTTTCAGTATACCTTGTTCTCTGCATCTGCCAATTGCTCGATGTTCAGCAATTTGTCAGTTCAGCACATTTCCAGCTTCTTGCATTCAACGCATCATCAGTTTCTCTATACCCTTCAATTTAAGAAAACATATTTCTCAGTATCTAGCAAAATATGAATAACCAGCAATTGACCAAATTCTGGCATTTTCCCTATCACCTCATGTTTCCCATTTCCCATATTGGTAAAATCTCCCATTTCAATGAGATTCCCTGCTTGTAGCTTCTGTTCATTCTGTGAATGTACAATATTCTCCATTTCCATCAGTTTACCTATATCTACTAATTCCTACTGTTCAACTGCATTAATTTCTCTATCTCTCACAATATCCACATTTACAATGAATCCTCGATCATCTGTAACTGAAAAATCTCTGTTTCTCTATGTTTCATTATACCTTGTTCTCTGCATCTGCCAGTTCCTCGACGTTCAGAAATTTGTCAGTTCAGCACATTTCCAGCTTCTCGGCATTCAACGCAACATCAGTTTCCCTATATCCTGAATTTAAGAAAACTTGTAGCTTCTGTTCATTCTGTGAATGTGCAAAATTCTCCATTTCCATCAGTTTCCCTATATCTACTAATTGCTACTGTTCAGCTGCATTAATGTCTCCATCTCTCACAATATACACATTTACAATGAATCCTCGTTCATCTGAAACTAACAAATCTCTGTTTCTGTATTTTTCAGTATCCCTTGTCCTCTGCATCTGCCAATTGCTCCATTTTCAGCAATATGTCAATTCAGCACATTTCCAGCTTCTCGGCATTCAACGCAACATCAGTTTCTCTATACCCTTCACTTTAAGAAAACTTGTTTCTCTGTATCTAGCAAATTTCAATTTCTAGCAATTGATCAAATTCTGGCATTTTCCAAATCTCCTCATATTTCCCATCTGCCATATTTTTAAAATCTCCCATTTCAATGAGATTCGCTGCATGTAGCTTCTGTTCATTCTGTGAATGTACAATATTCTCCATTTCCATCAGTTTCCCTATTTCTACTAATTTCTACTGTTCAACTGCATTAATGTCTCTATGTCTCACAATATCCACATTTACAATTAATCCTCGTTAATCTGAAACTGAAAAATCTCTTTTTCTCTATTTTTCAGTATACCTTGTTCTCTATATCTTCCAAATGCTCGATTATCGGCAGTTTGTAATTTCGGCACATTTGCAGCTTCTTGGCATTCAACGCATCATCAGTTTCTCCATACCCTTCAATTGAAGAAAACTAGTTTCTCATTTTCCAGCATAATATCAATTTCTAGCAACTGATCAAATTCTGGCAATTTCTCATTTCTGCTCATGTTTCCCATTTGCCATATTTGTAAAATCTCCCATTTGAATGAGATTCGCTGCTTGTAGCTTCTGTTCATTGAGTGAATGTGCAAATTTTCCCTTTTATCAGTTTCCCTATATCTACTAATTTCTACTGTTCAACTGCATTAATGTCTCTATCTCTCAATATACACATTTACAATGAATCCTCTTTCAGCTGAAACTAAAAAATCTCAGTTTCTGTATTTTTCAGTATACCTTGTTCTCTGCATCTGCCAATTGCTCGATGTTCAGCAATTTGTCAATTCAGCACATTTCCAGCTTCTCGCCATTCAACGCAACATCAGTTTCACCATACCCTTCAATTTAAGAAAACTTGTTTCTCAGTATCTAGCAAAATATCAAGTTTCTAGCAATTGATCAAATTCTGGCATTTTCTCTATCTCCTCATGTTTCCCATTTGCCATATTTTTAAACTCTCCCATTTCAATGAGATTCGCTGCTTGCAGCTTCTGTTCATTCAGTGAACGTGCAAAATTCTCCATTTATATCATTTTCCCTATATCTACTAATTTCAACTGTTCAGCTGCATTAATGTCTCTATCTCTCACAATATACACATTTACATGGAATTCTCGTTCATCTGAAACTAAAAAATCTCAGTTTCTGTATTTTTCAGTATAGCTTGTTCTCTGCATCTGCCAGTTCCTCGACGTTCAGAAATTTGTCAGTTCAGCACATTTCCAGCTTCTCGGCATTCAACGCAACATCAGTTTCTCTATACCCTTCACTTTAAGAAAACTTGTTTCTCTGTATCTAGCAAATTTCAATTTCTAGCAATTGATCAAATTCTGGCATTTTCCAAATCTCCTCATGTTTCCCATTTCCCATATTTTTAAAATCTCCCATTTCAATGAGATTCGCTGCATGTAGCTTCTGTTCATTCTGTGAATGTACAATATTCTCCATTTCCATCAGTTTACCTATATCTACTAATTCCTACTGTGCAACTGCATTAATTTCTCTATCTCTCACAATATCCACATTTACAATGAATCCTCGTTGATCTGAAACTGAAAAAGCACATTTTCTGTATTTTTCAGTATACCTTGTTCTCTGCATCTGCCAATTGCTCGATGTTCAGCAATATGTCGGTTCAGCACATTTACAACTTCTCAGCATTCAACGCAACATCAGTTTCTCCATATCCTTCAATTTAAGAAAACTTGTTTCTCAGTATCTAGCAAAATATGAATTTCCAGCAATTGACCAAATTCATGCATTTTCCCTATCACCTTATGTTTCCCATTTCCCATATTTGTAAAATCTCCCATTTCAATGAGATTCGCTGATTGTAGCTTCTGTTCTTTCTCTGAATGTACAAAATTCTCCATTTCCATGGTTTCCCGATATCTACTAATTTCTACTGTTCAACTGCATTAATGTCTCTATCTGTCACAATGCCATATTTGTAATGAATCCTCGTTCATCTGAAACTGAAAATTCTCTGTTTCTCTATTTTTCAGTACACCTTGTTCTCTATATCTTCCAAATGCTCGATTTTCAGCAATTTGTCAATTCAGCACATTTTCAACTTGTCGGCATTCAACGCAACATCAGTTTCTCTATATCCTTCAATTTAAGAAAACTTGTTTCTCAGTATCTAGCAAAATATGAATTTCACGCAATTGATCAAATTCTGGCATTTTCCCTATCTCCTCATGTTTCCCATTTGCCATATTTGTAAAATCTCCCATTTCAATGAGATTCGCTGCTTGTAGCTTCGATTCATTCTGTGAATGTACAATATTCTCCATTTCCATCAGTTTCCCTATTTCTACTAATTTCCACTGTTCAACTGCATTAATGTCTCTATCTCTCACAGTATCCACATTTACAATGAATCCTCATCCATTCGAAACTGAAAAATCTCTGTTTCTCTATTTTTCAGTATACCTTGTTCTCTATATCTTCCAAATGCACGATTTTCAGCAGTTTGTAATTTCGGCACATTTGCAGCTTCATGGCATTCAACGCATCATCAGTTTCTCCATACCCTTCAATTGAAGAAAACTATTTTCTCATTATCCAGCAAAATATCAATTTCTCGCAATTGATCAAATGCTGGCAATTTCTCTATCTCCTCATGTTTCCCATTTGCCATATTTGTAAAATCTCCCATTTGAATGAGATTCGCTGCTTGTAGCTTCTGTTCATTGAGTGAATGTGCAAAATTCTCCCTTTTTAAAGTTTACCTATATCTACCAATTACTACTGTTCACTGCATTAATTTCTCTATCTCTCACAATATCCACATTTACAATGAATCCTCGTTGATCTGAAACTGAAAAATCACTGCTTCTGTATTTTTCAGTATACCTTGTTCTCTGCATCTGCTAATTGCTCGATGTTCAGCAGTTTGTAATTTCGGCACATTTGCAGCTTCTCGGCATTCAACGCATCATCAGTTTCTCCATACCCTTCAATTGAAGAAAACTAGTTTCTCACTATCCAGCAAAATATCAATTTCTAGCAATTGAACAAATTCTGGCAATTTCTCTATCTCCTCATGTTTCCCATTTGCCATATTAGTAATATCTCCCGTTTCAATGAGATTCGCTGCATGTAGCTTCTGTTCATTGAGTGAATGTACAATATTCTCCATTTCCATCAGTTTACCTATATCTACTAATTACTACTGTTCAACTGCATTAATTTCTCTAGCTCTCAGAACATCCACATTTACAATGAATCCTCGTTGATCTGAAACTGAAAAAGCACTTTTTCTGTATTTTTCAGTATACCTTGTTCTCTGCATCTGCCAATTGCTCGATGTTCAGCAATTTGTCAGTTCAGCACATTTCCAGCTTCTCGGCATTCAACGCAACATCAGTTTCTCTATACCCTTCAATTTAAGAAAACTTGTTTCTCAGTATCTAGAAATTTCAATTTCTAGCAATTGATCAAATTCTGGCATTTTCTCTATCTCCTCATGTTTCCCATTTGCCATATTTGTGAAATCTCCCATTTCAATGAGATTCGCTGCTTGTAGCTTCTGTTCATTCAGTGAACGTGCAAAATTCTCCATTTATATCATTTTCCCTATATCTACTAATTTCTACTGTTCAGCTGCATTAATGTCTCTATCTCTCACAATATACACATTTACATGGAATTCTCGTTCATCTGAAACTAAAAAATCTCAGTTTCTGTATTTTTCAGTATAGCTTGTTCTCTGCATCTGCCAGTTCCTCGACGTTCAGAAATTTGTCAGTTCAGCACATTTCCAGTTTCTCGGCATTCAACGCAACATCAGTTTCCCTATATCCTGAATTTAAGAAAACTTGTAGCTTCTGTTCATTCTGTGAATGTGCAAAATTCTCCATTTCCATCAGTTTCCCTATATCTACTAATTTCTACTGTTCAGCTGCATTAATGTCTCCATCTCTCACAATATACACATTTACAATGAATCCTCGTTCATCTGAAACTAACAAATCTCTGTTTCTGTATTTTTCAGTATACCTTGTCCTCTGCATCTGCCAATTGCTCCATTTTCAGCAATATGTCAATTCAGCAGATTTCCAGCTTCTCGGCATTCAACGCAACATCAGTTTCTCTATACCCTTCACTTTAAGAAAACTTGTTTCTCTGTATCTAGCAAATTTCAATTTCTAGCAATTGATCAAATTCTGGCATTTTCCAAATCTCCTCATATTTCCCATCTGCCATATTTTTAAAATCTCCCATTTCAATGAGATTCGCTGCATGTAGCTTCTGTTCATTCTGTGAATGTACAATATTCTCCATTTCCATCAGTTTCCCTATTTCTACTAATTTCTACTGTTCAACTGCATTAATGACTCTATGTCTCACAATATCCACATTTACAATGAATCCTCGTTCATCTGAAACTGAAAAATCTCTTTTTCTCTATTTTTCAGTATACCTTGTTCTCTATATCTTCCAAATGCTCGATTATCGGCAGTTTGTAATTTCGGCACATTTGCAGCTTCTTGGCATTCAACGCATCATCAGTTTCTCCATACCCTTCAATTGAAGAAAACTAGTTTCTCATTTTCCAGCAAAATATCAATTTCTAGCAACTGATCAAATTCTGGCAATTTCTCATTTCTGCTCATGTTTCCCATTTGCCATATTTGTAAAATCTCCCATTTGAATGAGATTCGCTGCTTGTAGCTTCTGTTCATTGAGTGAATGTGCAAATTTTCCCTTTTATCAGTTTCCCTATATCTACTAATTTCTACTGTTCAACTGCATTAATGTCTCTATCTCTCAATATACACATTTACAATGAATCCTCTTTCAGCTGAAACTAAAAAATCTCAGTTTCTGTATTTTTCAGTATACCTTGTTCTCTGCATCTGCCAATTGCTCGATGTTCAGCAATTTGTCAGTTCAGCACATTTCCAGCTTCTTGCATTCAACGCAACATCAGTTTCTCTATACCCTTCAATTTAGGAAAAAATAATTCTCAGTATCTAGCACAATATGAATAACCAGCAATTGACCAAATTCTGGCATTTTTCCTATCTCCTCATGTTTCCCATTTCCCATATTTGTAAAATCTCCCATTTCAATGAGATTCCCTGCTTGTAGCTTCTGTTCATTCTGTGAATGTACAATATTCTCCATTTCCATCAGTTTACCTATATCTACTAATTTCTACTGTTCAGCTGCATTAATGTCTCTATCTCTCACAATATACACATTTACATGGAATTCTCGTTCATCTGAAACTAAAAAATCTCAGTTTCTGTATTTTTCAGTATAGTTTGTTCTCTGCATCTGCCAGTTCCTCGACGTTCAGAAATTTGTCAGTTCAGCACATTTCCAGCTTCTCGGCATTCAACGCAACATCAGTTTCTCTATACCCTTCACTTTAAGAAAACTTGTTTCTCTGTATCTAGCAAATTTCAATTTCTAGCAATTGATCAAATTCTGGCATTTTCCAAATCTCCTCATGTTTCCCATTTCCCATATTTTTAAAATCTCCCATTTCAATGAGATTCGCTGCATGTAGCTTCTGTTCATTCTGTGAATGTACAATATTCTCCATTTCCATCAGTTTACCTATATCTACTAATTCCTACTGTGCAACTGCATTAATTTCTCTATCTCTCACAATATCCACATTTACAATGAATCCTCGTTGATCTGAAACTGAAAAAGCACTTTTTCTGTATTTTTCAGTATACCTTGTTCTCTGCATCTGCCAATTGCTCGATGTTCAGCAATATGTCAGTTCAGCACATTTACAACTTCTCAGCATTCAACGCAACATCAGTTTCTCCATATCCTTCAATTTAAGAAAACTTGTTTCTCAGTATCTAGCAAAATATGAATTTCCAGCAATTGACCAAATTCATGCATTTTCCCTATCACCTTATGTTTCCCATTTCCCATATTTGTAAAATCTCCCATTTCAATGAGATTCGCTGATTGTAGCTTCTGTTCTTTCTCTGAATGTACAAAATTCTCCATTTCCATCGTTTCCCGATATCTACTAATTTCTACTGTTCAACTGCATTAATGTCTCTATCTGTCACAATGCCATATTTGCAATGAATCCTCGTTCATCTGAAACTGAAAATTCTCTGTTTCTCTATTTTTCAGTACACCTTGTTCTCTATATCTTCCAAATGCTCGATTTTCAGCAATTTGTCAATTCAGCACATTTTCAACTTGTCGGCATTCAACGCAACATCAGTTTCTCTATATCCTTCAATTTAAGAAAACTTGTTTCTCAGTATCTAGCAAAATATGAATTTCAAGCAATTGATCAAATTCTGGCATTTTCCCTATCTCCTCATGTTTCCCATTTGCCATATTTGTAAAATCTCCCATTTCAATGAGATTCGCTGCTTGTAGCTTCGATTCATTCTGTGAATGTACAATATTCTCCATTTCCATCAGTTTCCCTTTTTCTACTAATTTCCACTGTTCAACTGCATTAATGTCTCTATCTCTCACAGTATCCACATTTACAATGAATCCTCATCCATTTGAAACAGAAAAATCTCTGTTTCTCTATTTTTCAGTATACCTTGTTCTCTATATCTTCCAAATGCACGATTTTCAGAAGTTTGTAATTTCGGCACATTTGCAACTTCATGGCATTCAACGCATCATCAGTTTCTCCATACCCTTCAATTGAAGAAAACTATTTTCTCATTATCCAGCAAAATATCAATTTCTAGCAATTGATCAAATGCTGGCAATTTCTCTATCTCCTCATGTTTCCCATTTGCCATATTTGTAAAATCTCCCATTTGAATGAGATTCGCTGCTTGTAGCTTCTGTTCATTGAGTGAATGTGCAAAATTCTCCCTTTTTAAAGTTTACCTATATCTACTAATTACTACTGTTCAAGTGCATTAATTTCTCTATCTCTCACAATATCCACATTTACAATGAATCCTCGTTGATCTGAAACTGAAAAATCACTGTTTCTGTATTTTTCAGTATACTTGTTCTCTGCATCTGCTAATTGCTCGATGTTCAGCAGTTTGTAATTTCGGCACATTTGCAGCTTCTCGGCATTCAACGCATCATCAGTTTCTCCATACCCTTCAGTTGAAGAAAACTAGTTTCTCACTATCCAGCAAAATATCAATTTCTAGCAATTGATCAAATTCTGGCATTTTCCAAATCTCCTCATGTTTCCCATCTGCCATATTTTTAAAATCTCCCATTTCAATGAGATTCGCTGCATGTAGCTTCTGTTCATTCTGTGAATGTACAATATTCTCCATTTCCATCAGTTTTCCTATATCTACTAATTACTACTGTTCAACTGCATCAATTTCTCTATCTCTCACAATATCCACATTTACAATGAAAACTCGTTGATCTGAAACTGAAAAATCACTGTTTCTGTATTTTTCAGTATACCTTGTTCTCTGCATCTGCCAATTGCTCGATGTTCAGCAATTTGTCAGTTCAGCACATTTCCAGCTTCTTGCATTCAACGCAACATCAGTTTCTCTATACCCTTCACTTTAAGAAAACTTGTTTCTCAGTATCTACAAAATATCAAGTTTCTAGCAATTGATCAAATTCTGGCATTTGCTCTATCTCCTCATGTTTCCCATTTGCCATATTTGTAAAATCTCCCATTTGAATGAGATTCGCTGCTTGTAGCTTCTGTTCATTGAGTGAATGTACAATATTCTCCATTTCCATCAGTTTACCTATATCTACTAATTCCTACTGTGCAACTGCATTAATTTCTCTATCTCTCACAATATCCACATTTACAATGAATCCTCGTTGATCTGAAACTGAAAAAGCACATTTTCTGTATTTTTCAGTATACCTTGTTCTCTGCATCTGCCAATTGCTCGATGTTCAGCAATATGTCGGTTCAGCACATTTACAACTTCTCAGCATTCAACGCAACATCAGTTTCTCCATATCCTTCAATTTAAGAAAACTTGTTTCTCAGTATCTAGCAAAATATGAATTTCCAGCAATTGACCAAATTCATGCATTTTCCCTATCACCTTATGTTTCCCATTTCCCATATTTGTAAAATCTCCCATTTCAATGAGATTCGCTGATTGTAGCTTCTGTTCTTTCTCTGAATGTACAAAATTCTCCATTTCCATGGTTTCCCGATATCTACTAATTTCTACTGTTCAACTGCATTAATGTCTCTATCTGTCACAATGCCATATTTGTAATGAATCCTCGTTCATCTGAAACTGAAAATTCTCTGTTTCTCTATTTTTCAGTACACCTTGTTCTCTATATCTTCCAAATGCTCGATTTTCAGCAATTTGTCAATTCAGCACATTTTCAACTTGTCGGCATTCAACGCAACATCAGTTTCTCTATATCCTTCAATTTAAGAAAACTTGTTTCTCAGTATCTAGCAAAATATGAATTTCACGCAATTGATCAAATTCTGGCATTTTCCCTATCTCCTCATGTTTCCCATTTGCCATATTTGTAAAATCTCCCATTTCAATGAGATTCGCTGCTTGTAGCTTCGATTCATTCTGTGAATGTACAATATTCTCCATTTCCATCAGTTTCCCTATTTCTACTAATTTCCACTGTTCAACTGCATTAATGTCTCTATCTCTCACAGTATCCACATTTACAATGAATCCTCATCCATTCGAAACTGAAAAATCTCTGTTTCTCTATTTTTCAGTATACCTTGTTCTCTATATCTTCCAAATGCACGATTTTCAGCAGTTTGTAATTTCGGCACATTTGCAGCTTCATGGCATTCAACGCATCATCAGTTTCTCCATACCCTTCAATTGAAGAAAACTATTTTCTCATTATCCAGCAAAATATCAATTTCTCGCAATTGATCAAATGCTGGCAATTTCTCTATCTCCTCATGTTTCCCATTTGCCATATTTGTAAAATCTCCCATTTGAATGAGATTCGCTGCTTGTAGCTTCTGTTCATTGAGTGAATGTGCAAAATTCTCCCTTTTTAAAGTTTACCTATATCTACCAATTACTACTGTTCACTGCATTAATTTCTCTATCTCTCACAATATCCACATTTACAATGAATCCTCGTTGATCTGAAACTGAAAAATCACTGCTTCTGTATTTTTCAGTATACCTTGTTCTCTGCATCTGCTAATTGCTCGATGTTCAGCAGTTTGTAATTTCGGCACATTTGCAGCTTCTCGGCATTCAACGCATCATCAGTTTCTCCATACCCTTCAATTGAAGAAAACTAGTTTCTCACTATCCAGCAAAATATCAATTTCTAGCAATTGAACAAATTCTGGCAATTTCTCTATCTCCTCATGTTTCCCATTTGCCATATTAGTAATATCTCCCGTTTCAATGAGATTCGCTGCTTGTAGCTTCTGTTCATTGAGTGAATGTACAATATTCTCCATTTCCATCAGTTTACCTATATCTACTAATTACTACTGTTCAACTGCATTAATTTCTCTAGCTCTCAGAACATCCACATTTACAATGAATCCTCGTTGATCTGAAACTGAAAAAGCACTTTTTCTGTATTTTTCAGTATACCTTGTTCTCTGCATCTGCCAATTGCTCGATGTTCAGCAATTTGTCAGTTCAGCACATTTCCAGCTTCTCGGCATTCAACGCAACATCAGTTTCTCTATACCCTTCAATTTAAGAAAACTTGTTTCTCAGTATCTAGAAATTTCAATTTCTAGCAATTGATCAAATTCTGGCATTTTCTCTATCTCCTCATGTTTCCCATTTGCCATATTTGTGAAATCTCCCATTTCAATGAGATTCGCTGCTTGTAGCTTCTGTTCATTCAGTGAACGTGCAAAATTCTCCATTTATATCATTTTCCCTATATCTACTAATTTCTACTGTTCAGCTGCATTAATGTCTCTATCTCTCACAATATACACATTTACATGGAATTCTCGTTCATCTGAAACTAAAAAATCTCAGTTTCTGTATTTTTCAGTATAGCTTGTTCTCTGCATCTGCCAGTTCCTCGACGTTCAGAAATTTGTCAGTTCAGCACATTTCCAGTTTCTCGGCATTCAACGCAACATCAGTTTCCCTATATCCTGAATTTAAGAAAACTTGTAGCTTCTGTTCATTCTGTGAATGTGCAAAATTCTCCATTTCCATCAGTTTCCCTATATCTACTAATTTCTACTGTTCAGCTGCATTAATGTCTCCATCTCTCACAATATACACATTTACAATGAATCCTCGTTCATCTGAAACTAACAAATCTCTGTTTCTGTATTTTTCAGTATACCTTGTCCTCTGCATCTGCCAATTGCTCCATTTTCAGCAATATGTCAATTCAGCAGATTTCCAGCTTCTCGGCATTCAACGCAACATCAGTTTCTCTATACCCTTCACTTTAAGAAAACTTGTTTCTCTGTATCTAGCAAATTTCAATTTCTAGCAATTGATCAAATTCTGGCATTTTCCAAATCTCCTCATATTTCCCATCTGCCATATTTTTAAAATCTCCCATTTCAATGAGATTCGCTGCATGTAGCTTCTGTTCATTCTGTGAATGTACAATATTCTCCATTTCCATCAGTTTCCCTATTTCTACTAATTTCTACTGTTCAACTGCATTAATGACTCTATGTCTCACAATATCCACATTTACAATGAATCCTCGTTCATCTGAAACTGAAAAATCTCTTTTTCTCTATTTTTCAGTATACCTTGTTCTCTATATCTTCCAAATGCTCGATTATCGGCAGTTTGTAATTTCGGCACATTTGCAGCTTCTTGGCATTCAACGCATCATCAGTTTCTCCATACCCTTCAATTGAAGAAAACTAGTTTCTCATTTTCCAGCAAAATATCAATTTCTAGCAACTGATCAAATTCTGGCAATTTCTCATTTCTGCTCATGTTTCCCATTTGCCATATTTGTAAAATCTCCCATTTGAATGAGATTCGCTGCTTGTAGCTTCTGTTCATTGAGTGAATGTGCAAATTTTCCCTTTTATCAGTTTCCCTATATCTACTAATTTCTACTGTTCAACTGCATTAATGTCTCTATCTCTCAATATACACATTTACAATGAATCCTCTTTCAGCTGAAACTAAAAAATCTCAGTTTCTGTATTTTTCAGTATACCTTGTTCTCTGCATCTGCCAATTGCTCGATGTTCAGCAATTTGTCAGTTCAGCACATTTCCAGCTTCTTGCATTCAACGCAACATCAGTTTCTCTATACCCTTCAATTTAGGAAAAAATAATTCTCAGTATCTAGCACAATATGAATAACCAGCAATTGACCAAATTCTGGCATTTTTCCTATCTCCTCATGTTTCCCATTTCCCATATTTGTAAAATCTCCCATTTCAATGAGATTCCCTGCTTGTAGCTTCTGTTCATTCTGTGAATGTACAATATTCTCCATTTCCATCAGTTTACCTATATCTACTAATTTCTACTGTTCAGCTGCATTAATGTCTCTATCTCTCACAATATACACATTTACATGGAATTCTCGTTCATCTGAAACTAAAAAATCTCAGTTTCTGTATTTTTCAGTATAGCTTGTTCTCTGCATCTGCCAGTTCCTCGACGTTCAGAAATTTGTCAGTTCAGCACATTTCCAGCTTCTCGGCATTCAACGCAACATCAGTTTCTCTATACCCTTCACTTTAAGAAAACTTGTTTCTCTGTATCTAGCAAATTTCAATTTCTAGCAATTGATCAAATTCTGGCATTTTCCAAATCTCCTCATGTTTCCCATTTCCCATATTTTTAAAATCTCCCATTTCAATGAGATTCGCTGCATGTAGCTTCTGTTCATTCTGTGAATGTACAATATTCTCCATTTCCATCAGTTTACCTATATCTACTAATTCCTACTGTGCAACTGCATTAATTTCTCTATCTCTCACAATATCCACATTTACAATGAATCCTCGTTGATCTGAAACTGAAAAAGCACTTTTTCTGTATTTTTCAGTATACCTTGTTCTCTGCATCTGCCAATTGCTCGATGTTCAGCAATATGTCAGTTCAGCACATTTACAACTTCTCAGCATTCAACGCAACATCAGTTTCTCCATATCCTTCAATTTAAGAAAACTTGTTTCTCAGTATCTAGCAAAATATGAATTTCCAGCAATTGACCAAATTCATGCATTTTCCCTATCACCTTATGTTTCCCATTTCCCATATTTGTAAAATCTCCCATTTCAATGAGATTCGCTGATTGTAGCTTCTGTTCTTTCTCTGAATGTACAAAATTCTCCATTTCCATCGTTTCCCGATATCTACTAATTTCTACTGTTCAACTGCATTAATGTCTCTATCTGTCACAATGCCATATTTGCAATGAATCCTCGTTCATCTGAAACTGAAAATTCTCTGTTTCTCTATTTTTCAGTACACCTTGTTCTCTATATCTTCCAAATGCTCGATTTTCAGCAATTTGTCAATTCAGCACATTTTCAACTTGTCGGCATTCAACGCAACATCAGTTTCTCTATATCCTTCAATTTAAGAAAACTTGTTTCTCAGTATCTAGCAAAATATGAATTTCAAGCAATTGATCAAATTCTGGCATTTTCCCTATCTCCTCATGTTTCCCATTTGCCATATTTGTAAAATCTCCCATTTCAATGAGATTCGCTGCTTGTAGCTTCGATTCATTCTGTGAATGTACAATATTCTCCATTTCCATCAGTTTCCCTTTTTCTACTAATTTCCACTGTTCAACTGCATTAATGTCTCTATCTCTCACAGTATCCACATTTACAATGAATCCTCATCCATTTGAAACAGAAAAATCTCTGTTTCTCTATTTTTCAGTATACCTTGTTCTCTATATCTTCCAAATGCACGATTTTCAGAAGTTTGTAATTTCGGCACATTTGCAACTTCATGGCATTCAACGCATCATCAGTTTCTCCATACCCTTCAATTGAAGAAAACTATTTTCTCATTATCCAGCAAAATATCAATTTCTAGCAATTGATCAAATGCTGGCAATTTCTCTATCTCCTCATGTTTCCCATTTGCCATATTTGTAAAATCTCCCATTTGAATGAGATTCGCTGCTTGTAGCTTCTGTTCATTGAGTGAATGTGCAAAATTCTCCCTTTTTAAAGTTTACCTATATCTACTAATTACTACTGTTCAAGTGCATTAATTTCTCTATCTCTCACAATATCCACATTTACAATGAATCCTCGTTGATCTGAAACTGAAAAATCACTGTTTCTGTATTTTTCAGTATACTTGTTCTCTGCATCTGCTAATTGCTCGATGTTCAGCAGTTTGTAATTTCGGCACATTTGCAGCTTCTCGGCATTCAACGCATCATCAGTTTCTCCATACCCTTCAGTTGAAGAAAACTAGTTTCTCACTATCCAGCAAAATATCAATTTCTAGCAATTGATCAAATTCTGGCATTTTCCAAATCTCCTCATGTTTCCCATCTGCCATATTTTTAAAATCTCCCATTTCAATGAGATTCGCTGCATGTAGCTTCTGTTCATTCTGTGAATGTACAATATTCTCCATTTCCATCAGTTTTCCTATATCTACTAATTACTACTGTTCAACTGCATCAATTTCTCTATCTCTCACAATATCCACATTTACAATGAAAACTCGTTGATCTGAAACTGAAAAATCACTGTTTCTGTATTTTTCAGTATACCTTGTTCTCTGCATCTGCCAATTGCTCGATGTTCAGCAATTTGTCAGTTCAGCACATTTCCAGCTTCTTGCATTCAACGCAACATCAGTTTCTCTATACCCTTCACTTTAAGAAAACTTGTTTCTCAGTATCTACAAAATATCAAGTTTCTAGCAATTGATCAAATTCTGGCATTTGCTCTATCTCCTCATGTTTCCCATTTGCCATATTTGTAAAATCTCCCATTTGAATGAGATTCGCTGCTTGTAGCTTCTGTTCATTGAGTGAATGTACAATATTCTCCATTTCCATCAGTTTACCTATATCTACTAATTTCTACTGTTCAGCTGCATTAATGACTCTATCTCTCACAATATACACATTTACATGGAATTCTCGTTCATCTGAAACTAAAAAATCTCAGTTTCTGTATTTTTCAGTATAGCTTGTTCTCTGCATCTGCCAGTTCCTCGACGTTCAGAAATTTGTCAGTTCAGCACATTTCCAGCTTCTCGGCATTCAACGCAACATCAGTTTCCCTATATCCTGAATTTAAGAAAACTTGTAGCTTCTGTGCATTCTGTGAATGTGCAAAATTCTCCATTTCCATCAGTTTCCCTATATCTACTAATTACTACTGTTCAACTGCATCAATTTCTCTATCTCTCACAATATCCACATTTACAATGAATCCTCGTTGATCTGAAACTGAAAAATCACTGTTTCTGTATTTTTCAGTATACCTTGTTCTCTGCATCTGCCAATTGCTCGATGTTCAGCAATTTGTCAGTTCAGCACATTTCCAGCTTCTTGCATTCAACGCAACATCAGTTTCTCTATACCCTTCAATTGAAGAAAACATATTTCTCAGTATCTAGCAAAATATGAATAACCAGCAATTGACCAAATTCTGGCATTTTCCCTATCTCCTCATGTTTCCCATTTCCCATATTGGTAAAATATCCCATTTCAATGAGATTCCCTGCTTGTAGCTTCTGTTCATTCTGTGAATGTATAATATTCTCCATTTCCATCAGTTTACCTATACCTACTAATTCCTACTGTTCAACTGCATTAATTTCTCCATCTCTCACAATATCCACATTTACAATGATTCCTCGTTGATCTGAAACTGAAAAAGCACTTTTTCTGTATTTTTCAGTATACCTTGTTCTCTGCATCTGCCAATTGCTCGATGTTCAGCAATTTGTCACTTCAGCACATTTCCAGCTTCTCGGCATTCAACGCAACATCAGTTTCTCTATACCCTTCACTTTAAGAAAACTTGTTTCTCAGTATCTAGAAATTTCAATTTCTAGCAATTGATCAAATTCTGGCAATTTCTCTATCTCCTCATGTTTCCCATTTGCCATATTTGTAAAATCTCCCTTTTCAATGAGATTCGCTGCTTGTAGCTTCTGTTCATTCAGTGAACGTGCAAAATTCTCCATTTATATCATTTTCCCTATATCTACTAATTTCTACTGTTCAGCTGCATTAATGTCTCTATCTCTCACAATATACACATTTACATGGAATTCTCGTTCATCTGAAACTAAAAAATCTCAGTTTCTGTATTTTTCAGTATAGCTTGTTCTCTGCATCTGCCAGTTCCTCGACGTTCAGAAATTTGTCAGTTCAGCACATTTCCAGCTTCTCGGCATTCAACGCAACATCAGTTTCCCTATATCCTGAATTTAAGAAAACTTGTAGCTTCTGTTCATTCTGTGAATGTGCAAAATTCTCCATTTCCATCAGTTTCCCTATATCTACTAATTTCTACTGTTCAGCTGCATTAATGTCTCCATCTCTCACAATATACACATTTACAATGAATCCTCGTTCATCTGAAACTAACAAATCTCTGTTTCTGTATTTTTCAGTATACCTTGTCCTCTGCATCTGCCAATTGCTCCATTTTCAGCAATATGTCAATTCAGCAGATTTCCAGCTTCTCGGCATTCAACGCAACATCAGTTTCTCTATACCCTTCACTTTAAGAAAACTTGTTTCTCTGTATCTAGCAAATTTCAATTTCTAGCAATTGATCAAATTCTGGCATTTTCCAAATCTCCTCATATTTCCCATCTGCCATATTTTTAAAATCTCCCATTTCAATGAGATTCGCTGCATGTAGCTTCTGTTCATTCTGTGAATGTACAATATTCTCCATTTCCATCAGTTTCCCTATTTCTACTAATTTCTACTGTTCAACTGCATTAATGTCTCTATGTCTCACAATATCCACATTTACAATGAATCCTCGTTCATCTGAAACTGAAAAAACTCTTTTTCTCTATTTTTCAGTATACCTTGTTCTCTATATCTTCCAAATGCTCGATTATCGGCAGTTTGTAATTTCGGCACATTTGCAGCTTCCTGGCATTCAACGCATCATCAGTTTCTCCATACCCTTCAATTGAAGAAAACTAGTTTCTCATTTTCCAGCAAAATATCAATTTCTAGCAACTGATCAAATTCTGGCAATTTCTCTATCTCCTCATGTTTCCCATTTGCCATATTGGTAAAATCTCCCATTTCAATGAGATTCCCTGCTTGTAGCTTCTGTTCATTCTGTGAATGTACAATATTCTCCATTTCCATCAGTTTTCCTATATCTACTAATTCCTACTGTTCAACTGCATTAATTTCTCTATCTCTCACAATATCCACATTTACAATGAATCCTCGTTGATCTGAAACTGAAAAAGCACTTTTTCTGTATTTTTCAGTATACCTTGTTCTCTGCATCTGCCAGTTCCTCGACGTTCAGAAATTTGTCAGTTCAGCACATTTCCAGCTTCTCGGCATTCAACGCAACATCAGTTTCTCTATACCCTTCACTTTAAGAAAACTTGTTTCTCCGTATGTAGCAAATTTCAATTTCTAGCAATTGATCAAATTCTGGCATTTACCAAATCTCCTCATGTTTCCCATTTCCCATATTTTTAAATCTCCCATTTCAATGAGATTCGCTGCATGTAGCTTCTGTTCATTCTGTGAATGTACAATATTCTCCATTTCCATCAGTTTACCTATATCTACTAATTCCTACTGTGCAACTGTATTAATTTCTCTATCTCTCACAATATCCACATTTACAATGAATCCTCGTTGATCTGAAACTGAAAAAGCACATTTTCTGTATTTTTCAGTATACCTTGTTCTCTGCATCTGCCAATTGCTCGATGTTCAGCAATATGTCAGTTCAGCACATTTACAACTTCACAGCATTCAACGCAACATCAGTTTCTCCATATCCTTCAATTTAAGAAAACTTGTTTCTCAGTATCTACAAAATATGAATTTCCAGCAATTGACCAAATTCATGCATTTTCCCTATCACCTTATGTTTCCCATTTCCCATATTTGTAAAATCTCCCATTTCAATGAGATTCGCTGCTTGTAGCTTCTGTTCTTTCTCTGAATGTACAAAATTCTCCATTTCCATCGTTTCCCGATATCTACTAATTTCTACAGTTCAACTGCATTAATGTCTCTCTCTGTCACAATGCCATATTTGCAATGAATCCTCGTTCATCTGAAACTGAAAATTCTCTGTTTCTCTATTTTTCTGTACACCTTGTTCTCTATATCTTCCAAATGCTCGATTTTAAGCAATTTGTCAATTCAGCACATTTTCAACTTGTCGGCATTCAACGCAACATCAGTTTCTCTATATCCTTGAATTTAAGAAAACTATTTTCTCATTATCCAGCAAAATATCAATTTCTAGCAATTGATCAAATGCTGGCAATTTCTCTATCTCCTCATGTTTCCCATTTGCCATATTTGTAAAATCTCCCATTTGAATGAGATTCGCTGCTTGTAGCTTCTGTTCATTGAGTGAATGTGCAAAATTCTCCCTTTTTAAAGTTTACCTATATCTACCAATTACTACTGTTCACTGCATTAATTTCTCTATCTCTCACAATATCCACATTTACAATGAATCCTCGTTGATCTGAAACTGAAAAATCACTGCTTCTGTATTTTTCAGTATACCTTGTTCTCTGCATCTGCTAATTGCTCGATGTTCAGCAGTTTGTAATTTCGGCACATTTGCAGCTTCTCGGCATTCAACGCATCATCAGTTTCTCCATACCCTTCAATTGAAGAAAACTAGTTTCTCACTATCCAGCAAAATATCAATTTCTAGCAATTGAACAAATTCTGGCAATTTCTCTATCTCCTCATGTTTCCCATTTGCCATATTAGTAATATCTCCCGTTTCAATGAGATTCGCTGCTTGTAGCTTCTGTTCATTGAGTGAATGTACAATATTCTCCATTTCCATCAGTTTACCTATATCTACTAATTACTACTGTTCAACTGCATTAATTTCTCTAGCTCTCAGAACATCCACATTTACAATGAATCCTCGTTGATCTGAAACTGAAAAAGCACTTTTTCTGTATTTTTCAGTATACCTTGTTCTCTGCATCTGCCAATTGCTCGATGTTCAGCAATTTGTCAGTTCAGCACATTTCCAGCTTCTCGGCATTCAACGCAACATCAGTTTCTCTATACCCTTCAATTTAAGAAAACTTGTTTCTCAGTATCTAGAAATTTCAATTTCTAGCAATTGATCAAATTCTGGCATTTTCTCTATCTCCTCATGTTTCCCATTTGCCATATTTGTGAAATCTCCCATTTCAATGAGATTCGCTGCTTGTAGCTTCTGTTCATTCAGTGAACGTGCAAAATTCTCCATTTATATCATTTTCCCTATATCTACTAATTTCTACTGTTCAGCTGCATTAATGTCTCTATCTCTCACAATATACACATTTACATGGAATTCTCGTTCATCTGAAACTAAAAAATCTCAGTTTCTGTATTTTTCAGTATAGCTTGTTCTCTGCATCTGCCAGTTCCTCGACGTTCAGAAATTTGTCAGTTCAGCACATTTCCAGTTTCTCGGCATTCAACGCAACATCAGTTTCCCTATATCCTGAATTTAAGAAAACTTGTAGCTTCTGTTCATTCTGTGAATGTGCAAAATTCTCCATTTCCATCAGTTTCCCTATATCTACTAATTTCTACTGTTCAGCTGCATTAATGTCTCCATCTCTCACAATATACACATTTACAATGAATCCTCGTTCATCTGAAACTAACAAATCTCTGTTTCTGTATTTTTCAGTATACCTTGTCCTCTGCATCTGCCAATTGCTCCATTTTCAGCAATATGTCAATTCAGCAGATTTCCAGCTTCTCGGCATTCAACGCAACATCAGTTTCTCTATACCCTTCACTTTAAGAAAACTTGTTTCTCTGTATCTAGCAAATTTCAATTTCTAGCAATTGATCAAATTCTGGCATTTTCCAAATCTCCTCATATTTCCCATCTGCCATATTTTTAAAATCTCCCATTTCAATGAGATTCGCTGCATGTAGCTTCTGTTCATTCTGTGAATGTACAATATTCTCCATTTCCATCAGTTTCCCTATTTCTACTAATTTCTACTGTTCAACTGCATTAATGACTCTATGTCTCACAATATCCACATTTACAATGAATCCTCGTTCATCTGAAACTGAAAAATCTCTTTTTCTCTATTTTTCAGTATACCTTGTTCTCTATATCTTCCAAATGCTCGATTATCGGCAGTTTGTAATTTCGGCACATTTGCAGCTTCTTGGCATTCAACGCATCATCAGTTTCTCCATACCCTTCAATTGAAGAAAACTAGTTTCTCATTTTCCAGCAAAATATCAATTTCTAGCAACTGATCAAATTCTGGCAATTTCTCATTTCTGCTCATGTTTCCCATTTGCCATATTTGTAAAATCTCCCATTTGAATGAGATTCGCTGCTTGTAGCTTCTGTTCATTGAGTGAATGTGCAAATTTTCCCTTTTATCAGTTTCCCTATATCTACTAATTTCTACTGTTCAACTGCATTAATGTCTCTATCTCTCAATATACACATTTACAATGAATCCTCTTTCAGCTGAAACTAAAAAATCTCAGTTTCTGTATTTTTCAGTATACCTTGTTCTCTGCATCTGCCAATTGCTCGATGTTCAGCAATTTGTCAGTTCAGCACATTTCCAGCTTCTTGCATTCAACGCAACATCAGTTTCTCTATACCCTTCAATTTAGGAAAAAATAATTCTCAGTATCTAGCACAATATGAATAACCAGCAATTGACCAAATTCTGGCATTTTTCCTATCTCCTCATGTTTCCCATTTCCCATATTTGTAAAATCTCCCATTTCAATGAGATTCCCTGCTTGTAGCTTCTGTTCATTCTGTGAATGTACAATATTCTCCATTTCCATCAGTTTACCTATATCTACTAATTTCTACTGTTCAGCTGCATTAATGTCTCTATCTCTCACAATATACACATTTACATGGAATTCTCGTTCATCTGAAACTAAAAAATCTCAGTTTCTGTATTTTTCAGTATAGCTTGTTCTCTGCATCTGCCAGTTCCTCGACGTTCAGAAATTTGTCAGTTCAGCACATTTCCAGCTTCTCGGCATTCAACGCAACATCAGTTTCTCTATACCCTTCACTTTAAGAAAACTTGTTTCTCTGTATCTAGCAAATTTCAATTTCTAGCAATTGATCAAATTCTGGCATTTTCCAAATCTCCTCATGTTTCCCATTTCCCATATTTTTAAAATCTCCCATTTCAATGAGATTCGCTGCATGTAGCTTCTGTTCATTCTGTGAATGTACAATATTCTCCATTTCCATCAGTTTACCTATATCTACTAATTCCTACTGTGCAACTGCATTAATTTCTCTATCTCTCACAATATCCACATTTACAATGAATCCTCGTTGATCTGAAACTGAAAAAGCACTTTTTCTGTATTTTTCAGTATACCTTGTTCTCTGCATCTGCCAATTGCTCGATGTTCAGCAATATGTCAGTTCAGCACATTTACAACTTCTCAGCATTCAACGCAACATCAGTTTCTCCATATCCTTCAATTTAAGAAAACTTGTTTCTCAGTATCTAGCAAAATATGAATTTCCAGCAATTGACCAAATTCATGCATTTTCCCTATCACCTTATGTTTCCCATTTCCCATATTTGTAAAATCTCCCATTTCAATGAGATTCGCTGATTGTAGCTTCTGTTCTTTCTCTGAATGTACAAAATTCTCCATTTCCATCGTTTCCCGATATCTACTAATTTCTACTGTTCAACTGCATTAATGTCTCTATCTGTCACAATGCCATATTTGCAATGAATCCTCGTTCATCTGAAACTGAAAATTCTCTGTTTCTCTATTTTTCAGTACACCTTGTTCTCTATATCTTCCAAATGCTCGATTTTCAGCAATTTGTCAATTCAGCACATTTTCAACTTGTCGGCATTCAACGCAACATCAGTTTCTCTATATCCTTCAATTTAAGAAAACTTGTTTCTCAGTATCTAGCAAAATATGAATTTCAAGCAATTGATCAAATTCTGGCATTTTCCCTATCTCCTCATGTTTCCCATTTGCCATATTTGTAAAATCTCCCATTTCAATGAGATTCGCTGCTTGTAGCTTCGATTCATTCTGTGAATGTACAATATTCTCCATTTCCATCAGTTTCCCTTTTTCTACTAATTTCCACTGTTCAACTGCATTAATGTCTCTATCTCTCACAGTATCCACATTTACAATGAATCCTCATCCATTTGAAACAGAAAAATCTCTGTTTCTCTATTTTTCAGTATACCTTGTTCTCTATATCTTCCAAATGCACGATTTTCAGAAGTTTGTAATTTCGGCACATTTGCAACTTCATGGCATTCAACGCATCATCAGTTTCTCCATACCCTTCAATTGAAGAAAACTATTTTCTCATTATCCAGCAAAATATCAATTTCTAGCAATTGATCAAATGCTGGCAATTTCTCTATCTCCTCATGTTTCCCATTTGCCATATTTGTAAAATCTCCCATTTGAATGAGATTCGCTGCTTGTAGCTTCTGTTCATTGAGTGAATGTGCAAAATTCTCCCTTTTTAAAGTTTACCTATATCTACTAATTACTACTGTTCAAGTGCATTAATTTCTCTATCTCTCACAATATCCACATTTACAATGAATCCTCGTTGATCTGAAACTGAAAAATCACTGTTTCTGTATTTTTCAGTATACTTGTTCTCTGCATCTGCTAATTGCTCGATGTTCAGCAGTTTGTAATTTCGGCACATTTGCAGCTTCTCGGCATTCAACGCATCATCAGTTTCTCCATACCCTTCAGTTGAAGAAAACTAGTTTCTCACTATCCAGCAAAATATCAATTTCTAGCAATTGATCAAATTCTGGCATTTTCCAAATCTCCTCATGTTTCCCATCTGCCATATTTTTAAAATCTCCCATTTCAATGAGATTCGCTGCATGTAGCTTCTGTTCATTCTGTGAATGTACAATATTCTCCATTTCCATCAGTTTTCCTATATCTACTAATTACTACTGTTCAACTGCATCAATTTCTCTATCTCTCACAATATCCACATTTACAATGAAAACTCGTTGATCTGAAACTGAAAAATCACTGTTTCTGTATTTTTCAGTATACCTTGTTCTCTGCATCTGCCAATTGCTCGATGTTCAGCAATTTGTCAGTTCAGCACATTTCCAGCTTCTTGCATTCAACGCAACATCAGTTTCTCTATACCCTTCACTTTAAGAAAACTTGTTTCTCAGTATCTACAAAATATCAAGTTTCTAGCAATTGATCAAATTCTGGCATTTGCTCTATCTCCTCATGTTTCCCATTTGCCATATTTGTAAAATCTCCCATTTGAATGAGATTCGCTGCTTGTAGCTTCTGTTCATTGAGTGAATGTACAATATTCTCCATTTCCATCAGTTTACCTATATCTACTAATTTCTACTGTTCAGCTGCATTAATGACTCTATCTCTCACAATATACACATTTACATGGAATTCTCGTTCATCTGAAACTAAAAAATCTCAGTTTCTGTATTTTTCAGTATAGCTTGTTCTCTGCATCTGCCAGTTCCTCGACGTTCAGAAATTTGTCAGTTCAGCACATTTCCAGCTTCTCGGCATTCAACGCAACATCAGTTTCCCTATATCCTGAATTTAAGAAAACTTGTAGCTTCTGTGCATTCTGTGAATGTGCAAAATTCTCCATTTCCATCAGTTTCCCTATATCTACTAATTACTACTGTTCAACTGCATCAATTTCTCTATCTCTCACAATATCCACATTTACAATGAATCCTCGTTGATCTGAAACTGAAAAATCACTGTTTCTGTATTTTTCAGTATACCTTGTTCTCTGCATCTGCCAATTGCTCGATGTTCAGCAATTTGTCAGTTCAGCACATTTCCAGCTTCTTGCATTCAACGCAACATCAGTTTCTCTATACCCTTCAATTGAAGAAAACATATTTCTCAGTATCTAGCAAAATATGAATAACCAGCAATTGACCAAATTCTGGCATTTTCCCTATCTCCTCATGTTTCCCATTTCCCATATTGGTAAAATATCCCATTTCAATGAGATTCCCTGCTTGTAGCTTCTGTTCATTCTGTGAATGTATAATATTCTCCATTTCCATCAGTTTACCTATACCTACTAATTCCTACTGTTCAACTGCATTAATTTCTCCATCTCTCACAATATCCACATTTACAATGATTCCTCGTTGATCTGAAACTGAAAAAGCACTTTTTCTGTATTTTTCAGTATACCTTGTTCTCTGCATCTGCCAATTGCTCGATGTTCAGCAATTTGTCACTTCAGCACATTTCCAGCTTCTCGGCATTCAACGCAACATCAGTTTCTCTATACCCTTCACTTTAAGAAAACTTGTTTCTCAGTATCTAGAAATTTCAATTTCTAGCAATTGATCAAATTCTGGCAATTTCTCTATCTCCTCATGTTTCCCATTTGCCATATTTGTAAAATCTCCCTTTTCAATGAGATTCGCTGCTTGTAGCTTCTGTTCATTCAGTGAACGTGCAAAATTCTCCATTTATATCATTTTCCCTATATCTACTAATTTCTACTGTTCAGCTGCATTAATGTCTCTATCTCTCACAATATACACATTTACATGGAATTCTCGTTCATCTGAAACTAAAAAATCTCAGTTTCTGTATTTTTCAGTATAGCTTGTTCTCTGCATCTGCCAGTTCCTCGACGTTCAGAAATTTGTCAGTTCAGCACATTTCCAGCTTCTCGGCATTCAACGCAACATCAGTTTCCCTATATCCTGAATTTAAGAAAACTTGTAGCTTCTGTTCATTCTGTGAATGTGCAAAATTCTCCATTTCCATCAGTTTCCCTATATCTACTAATTTCTACTGTTCAGCTGCATTAATGTCTCCATCTCTCACAATATACACATTTACAATGAATCCTCGTTCATCTGAAACTAACAAATCTCTGTTTCTGTATTTTTCAGTATACCTTGTCCTCTGCATCTGCCAATTGCTCCATTTTCAGCAATATGTCAATTCAGCAGATTTCCAGCTTCTCGGCATTCAACGCAACATCAGTTTCTCTATACCCTTCACTTTAAGAAAACTTGTTTCTCTGTATCTAGCAAATTTCAATTTCTAGCAATTGATCAAATTCTGGCATTTTCCAAATCTCCTCATATTTCCCATCTGCCATATTTTTAAAATCTCCCATTTCAATGAGATTCGCTGCATGTAGCTTCTGTTCATTCTGTGAATGTACAATATTCTCCATTTCCATCAGTTTCCCTATTTCTACTAATTTCTACTGTTCAACTGCATTAATGTCTCTATGTCTCACAATATCCACATTTACAATGAATCCTCGTTCATCTGAAACTGAAAAAACTCTTTTTCTCTATTTTTCAGTATACCTTGTTCTCTATATCTTCCAAATGCTCGATTATCGGCAGTTTGTAATTTCGGCACATTTGCAGCTTCCTGGCATTCAACGCATCATCAGTTTCTCCATACCCTTCAATTGAAGAAAACTAGTTTCTCATTTTCCAGCAAAATATCAATTTCTAGCAACTGATCAAATTCTGGCAATTTCTCTATCTCCTCATGTTTCCCATTTGCCATATTGGTAAAATCTCCCATTTCAATGAGATTCCCTGCTTGTAGCTTCTGTTCATTCTGTGAATGTACAATATTCTCCATTTCCATCAGTTTTCCTATATCTACTAATTCCTACTGTTCAACTGCATTAATTTCTCTATCTCTCACAATATCCACATTTACAATGAATCCTCGTTGATCTGAAACTGAAAAAGCACTTTTTCTGTATTTTTCAGTATACCTTGTTCTCTGCATCTGCCAGTTCCTCGACGTTCAGAAATTTGTCAGTTCAGCACATTTCCAGCTTCTCGGCATTCAACGCAACATCAGTTTCTCTATACCCTTCACTTTAAGAAAACTTGTTTCTCCGTATGTAGCAAATTTCAATTTCTAGCAATTGATCAAATTCTGGCATTTACCAAATCTCCTCATGTTTCCCATTTCCCATATTTTTAAATCTCCCATTTCAATGAGATTCGCTGCATGTAGCTTCTGTTCATTCTGTGAATGTACAATATTCTCCATTTCCATCAGTTTACCTATATCTACTAATTCCTACTGTGCAACTGTATTAATTTCTCTATCTCTCACAATATCCACATTTACAATGAATCCTCGTTGATCTGAAACTGAAAAAGCACATTTTCTGTATTTTTCAGTATACCTTGTTCTCTGCATCTGCCAATTGCTCGATGTTCAGCAATATGTCAGTTCAGCACATTTACAACTTCACAGCATTCAACGCAACATCAGTTTCTCCATATCCTTCAATTTAAGAAAACTTGTTTCTCAGTATCTACAAAATATGAATTTCCAGCAATTGACCAAATTCATGCATTTTCCCTATCACCTTATGTTTCCCATTTCCCATATTTGTAAAATCTCCCATTTCAATGAGATTCGCTGCTTGTAGCTTCTGTTCTTTCTCTGAATGTACAAAATTCTCCATTTCCATCGTTTCCCGATATCTACTAATTTCTACAGTTCAACTGCATTAATGTCTCTCTCTGTCACAATGCCATATTTGCAATGAATCCTCGTTCATCTGAAACTGAAAATTCTCTGTTTCTCTATTTTTCTGTACACCTTGTTCTCTATATCTTCCAAATGCTCGATTTTAAGCAATTTGTCAATTCAGCACATTTTCAACTTGTCGGCATTCAACGCAACATCAGTTTCTCTATATCCTTGAATTTAAGAAAACTATTTTCTCATTATCCAGCAAAATATCAATTTCTAGCAATTGATCAAATGCTGGCAATTTCTCTATCTCCTCATGTTTCCCATTTGCCATATTTGTAAAATCTCCCATTTGAATGAGATTCGCTGCTTGTAGCTTCTGTTCATTGAGTGAATGTGCAAAATTCTCCCTTTTTAAAGTTTACCTATATCTACTAATTACTACTGTTCAAGTGCATTAATTTCTCTATCTCTCACAATATCCACATTTACAATGAATCCTCGTTGATCTGAAACTGAAAAATCACTGTTTCTGTATTTTTCAGTATACTTGTTCTCTGCATCTGCTAATTGCTCGATGTTCAGCAGTTTGTAATTTCGGCACATTTGCAGCTTCTCGGCATTCAACGCATCATCAGTTTCTCCATACCCTTCAGTTGAAGAAAACTAGTTTCTCACTATCCAGCAAAATATCAATTTCTAGCAATTGATCAAATTCTGGCATTTTCCAAATCTCCTCATGTTTCCCATCTGCCATATTTTTAAAATCTCCCATTTCAATGAGATTCGCTGCATGTAGCTTCTGTTCATTCTGTGAATGTACAATATTCTCCATTTCCATCAGTTTTCCTATATCTACTAATTACTACTGTTCAACTGCATCAATTTCTCTATCTCTCACAATATCCACATTTACAATGAAAACTCGTTGATCTGAAACTGAAAAATCACTGTTTCTGTATTTTTCAGTATACCTTGTTCTCTGCATCTGCCAATTGCTCGATGTTCAGCAATTTGTCAGTTCAGCACATTTCCAGCTTCTTGCATTCAACGCAACATCAGTTTCTCTATACCCTTCACTTTAAGAAAACTTGTTTCTCAGTATCTACAAAATATCAAGTTTCTAGCAATTGATCAAATTCTGGCATTTGCTCTATCTCCTCATGTTTCCCATTTGCCATATTTGTAAAATCTCCCATTTGAATGAGATTCGCTGCTTGTAGCTTCTGTTCATTGAGTGAATGTGCAAATTTTCCCTTTTTATCAGTTTCCCTATATCTACTAATTTCTACTGTTCAACTGCATTAATGTCTCTATCTCTCAATATACACATTTACAATGAATCCTCTTTCAGCTGAAACTAAAAAATCTCAATTTCTGTATTTTTCAGTATACCTTGTTCTCTGCATCTGCCAATTGCTTGATTTTCAGCAATTTGTCAATTCAGCACATTTCCAGCTTCTCGGCATTCTACGCAACATCAGTTTCTCTATATCCTTCAATTTAAGAAAGCTTGTTTCTCAGTATCTAGCAAAATATGAATAACCAGCAATTGACCAAATTCTGGCATTTTCCCTATCTCCTCATGTTTCCCATTTCCCATATTGGTAAAATCTCCCATTTCAATGAGATTCGCTGCTTGTAGCTTCTGTTCATTCTGTGAATGTACAATATTCTCCATTTCCATCAGTTT
The DNA here is from genome assembly GCF_964194155.1 of Cetorhinus maximus. Lineage (NCBI taxonomy): Eukaryota > Metazoa > Chordata > Chondrichthyes > Lamniformes > Cetorhinidae > Cetorhinus > Cetorhinus maximus. Next base: position 80,981 of record NW_027596700.1, read on the forward strand.
TCCTATATCTACTAATTACTACTGTTCAACTGCATCAATTTCTCTATCTCTCACAATATCCACATTTACAATGAATCCTCGTTGATCTGAAACTGAAAAAGCACTTTTTCTGTATTTTTCAGTATACCTTGTTCTCTGCATCTGCCAATTGCTCGATGTTCAGCAATTTGTCAGTTCAGCACATTTCCAGCTTCTTGCATTCAACGCATCATCAGTTTCTCTATACCCTTCAATTTAAGAAAACATATTTCTCAGTATCTAACAAAATATGAATAACCAGCAATTGACCAAATTCTGGCATTTTCCCTATCACCTCATGTTTCCCATTTCCCATATTGGTAAAATCTCCCATTTCAATGAGATTCCCTGCTTGTAGCTTCTGTTCATTCTGTGAATGTACAATATTCTCCATTTCCATCAGTTTACCTATATCTACTAATTTCTACTGTTCAGCTGCATTAATGACTCTATCTCTCACAATATACACATTTACATGGAATTCTCGTTCATCTGAAACTAAAAAATCTCAGTTTCTGTATTTTTCAGTATAGCTTGTTCTCTGCATCTGCCAGTTCCTCGACGTTCAGAAATTTGTCAGTTCAGCACATTTCCAGCTTCTCGGCATTCAACGCAACATCAGTTTCCCTATATCCTGAATTTAAGAAAACTTGTAGCTTCTGTGCATTCTGTGAATGTGCAAAATTCTCCATTTCCATCAGTTTCCCTATATCTACTAATTACTACTGTTCAACTGCATCAATTTCTCTATCTCTCACAATATCCACATTTACAATGAATCCTCGTTGATCTGAAACTGAAAAATCACTGTTTCTGTATTTTTCAGTATACCTTGTTCTCTGCATCTGCCAATTGCTCGATGTTCAGCAATTTGTCAGTTCAGCACATTTCCAGCTTCTTGCATTCAACGCAACATCAGTTTCTCTATACCCTTCAATTGAAGAAAACATATTTCTCAGTATCTAGCAAAATATGAATAACCAGCAATTGACCAAATTCTGGCATTTTCCCTATCTCCTCATGTTTCCCATTTCCCATATTGGTAAAATATCCCATTTCAATGAGATTCCCTGCTTGTAGCTTCTGTTCATTCTGTGAATGTATAATATTCTCCATTTCCATCAGTTTACCTATACCTACTAATTCCTACTGTTCAACTGCATTAATTTCTCCATCTCTCACAATATCCACATTTACAATGATTCCTCGTTGATCTGAAACTGAAAAAGCACTTTTTCTGTATTTTTCAGTATACCTTGTTCTCTGCATCTGCCAATTGCTCGATGTTCAGCAATTTGTCACTTCAGCACATTTCCAGCTTCTCGGCATTCAACGCAACATCAGTTTCTCTATACCCTTCACTTTAAGAAAACTTGTTTCTCAGTATCTAGAAATTTCAATTTCTAGCAATTGATCAAATTCTGGCAATTTCTCTATCTCCTCATGTTTCCCATTTGCCATATTTGTAAAATCTCCCTTTTCAATGAGATTCGCTGCTTGTAGCTTCTGTTCATTCAGTGAACGTGCAAAATTCTCCATTTATATCATTTTCCCTATATCTACTAATTTCTACTGTTCAGCTGCATTAATGTCTCTATCTCTCACAATATACACATTTACATGGAATTCTCGTTCATCTGAAACTAAAAAATCTCAGTTTCTGTATTTCTCAGTATAGCTTGTTCTCTGCATCTGCCAGTTCCTCGACGTTCAGAAATTTGTCAGTTCAGCACATTTCCAGCTTCTCGGCATTCAACGCAACATCAGTTTCCCTATATCCTGAATTTAAGAAAACTTGTAGCTTCTGTTCATTCTGTGAATGTGCAAAATTCTCCATTTCCATCAGTTTCCCTATATCTACTAATTTCTACTGTTCAGCTGCATTAATGTCTCCATCTCTCACAATATACACATTTACAATGAATCCTCGTTCATCTGAAACTAACAAATCTCTGTTTCTGTATTTTTCAGTATACCTTGTCCTCTGCATCTGCCAATTGCTCCATTTTCAGCAATATGTCAATTCAGCAGATTTCCAGCTTCTCGGCATTCAACGCAACATCAGTTTCTCTATACCCTTCACTTTAAGAAAACTTGTTTCTCTGTATCTAGCAAATTTCAATTTCTAGCAATTGATCAAATTCTGGCATTTTCCAAATCTCCTCATATTTCCCATCTGCCATATTTTTAAAATCTCCCATTTCAATGAGATTCGCTGCATGTAGCTTCTGTTCATTCTGTGAATGTACAATATTCTCCATTTCCATCAGTTTCCCTATTTCTACTAATTTCTACTGTTCAACTGCATTAATGTCTCTATGTCTCACAATATCCACATTTACAATGAATACTCATTCATCTGAAACTGAAAAAACTCTTTTTCTCTATTTTTCAGTATACCTTGTTCTCTATATCTTCCAAATGCTCGATTATCGGCAGTTTGTAATTTCGGCACATTTGCAGCTTCCTGGCATTCAACGCATCATCAGTTTCTCCATACCCTTCAATTGAAGAAAACTAGTTTCTCATTTTCCAGCAAAATATCAATTTCTAGCAACTGATCAAATTCTGGCAATTTCTCTATCTCCTCATGTTTCCCATTTGCCATATTGGTAAAATCTCCCATTTCAATGAGATTCCCTGCTTGTAGCTTCTGTTCATTCTGTGAATGTACAATATTCTCCATTTCCATCAGTTTTCCTATATCTACTAATTCCTACTGTTCAACTGCATTAATTTCTCTATCTCTCACAATATCCACATTTACAATGAATCCTCGTTGATCTGAAACTGAAAAAGCACTTTTTCTGTATTTTTCAGTATACCTTGTTCTCTGCATCTGCCAGTTCCTCGACGTTCAGAAATTTGTCAGTTCAGCACATTTCCAGCTTCTCGGCATTCAACGCAACATCAGTTTCTCTATACCCTTCACTTTAAGAAAACTTGTTTCTCCGTGTGTAGCAAATTTCAATTTCTAGCAATTGATCAAATTCTGGCATTTACCAAATCTCCTCATGTTTCCCATTTCCCATATTTTTAAATCTCCCATTTCAATGAGATTCGCTGCATGTAGCTTCTGTTCATTCTGTGAATGTACAATATTCTCCATTTCCATCAGTTTACCTATATCTACTAATTCCTACTGTGCAACTGTATTAATTTCTCTATCTCTCACAATATCCACATTTACAATGAATCCTCGTTGATCTGAAACTGAAAAAGCACATTTTCTGTATTTTTCAGTATACCTTGTTCTCTGCATCTGCCAATTGCTCGATGTTCAGCAATATGTCAGTTCAGCACATTTACAACTTCACAGCATTCAACGCAACATCAGTTTCTCCATATCCTTCAATTTAAGAAAACTTGTTTCTCAGTATCTACAAAATATGAATTTCCAGCAATTGACCAAATTCATGCATTTTCCCTATCACCTTATGTTTCCCATTTCCCATATTTGTAAAATCTCCCATTTCAATGAGATTCGCTGCTTGTAGCTTCTGTTCTTTCTCTGAATGTACAAAATTCTCCATTTCCATCGTTTCCCGATATCTACTAATTTCTACAGTTCAACTGCATTAATGTCTCTCTCTGTCACAATGCCATATTTGCAATGAATCCTCGTTCATCTGAAACTGAAAATTCTCTGTTTCTCTATTTATCTGTACACCTTGTTCTCTATATCTTCCAAATGCTCGATTTTAAGCAATTTGTCAATTCAGCACATTTTCAACTTGTCGGCATTCAACGCAACATCAGTTTCTCTATATCCTTGAATTTAAGAAAACTTGTTTCTCAGTATCTAGCAAAATATGAATTTCAAGCACCTGATCAAATTCTGGCATTTTCCCTATCTCCTCATGTTTCCCATTTGCCATATTTGTAAAATCTCCCATTTCAATGAGATTCGCTGCTTGTAGCTTCGATTCATTCTGTGAATGTACAATATTCTCCATTTCCATCAGTTTCCCTATTTCTACTAATTTCCACTGTTCAACTGCATTAATGTCTCTATCTCTCACAGTATCCACATTTACAATGAATCCTCATCCATTTGAAACTGAAAAATCTCTGTTTCTCTATTTTTCAGTATACCTTGTTCTCTATATCTTCCAAATGCACGATTTTCAGCAGTTTGTAATTTCGGCACATTTGCAGCTTCATGGCATTCAACGCATCATCAGTTTCTCCATACCCTTCAATTGAAGAAAACTATTTTCTCATTATACAGCAAAATATCAATTTCTCGCAATTGATCAAATGCTGGCAATTTTTCTATCTCCTCATGTTTCCCATTTGCCATATTTGTAAAATCTCCCATTTGAATGAGATTCGCTGCTTGTAGCTTCTGTTCATTGAGTGAATGTGCAAAATTCTCCCTTTCTAAAGTTTACCTATATCTACTAATTACTACTGTTCAAGTGCATTAATTTCTCTATCTCTCACAATATCCACATTTACAATGAATCCTCGTTGATCTGAAACTGAAAAATCACTGCTTCTGTATTTTTCAGTATACCTTGTACTCTGCATCTGCTAATTGCTCGATTTTCAGCAGTTTGTAATTTCGGCACATTTGCAGCTTCTCGGCATTCAACGCATCATCAGTTTCTCCATACCCTTCAATTGAAGAAAACTAGTTTCTCACTATCCAGCAAAATATCAATTTCTAGCAATTGATCAAATTCTGGCAATTTCTCTATCTCCTCATGTTTCCCATTTGCCATATTAGTAATATCTCCCGTTTCAATGAGATTCGCTGCTTGTAGCTTCTGTTCATTGAGTGAATGTACAATATTCTCCATTTCCTTCAGTTTACCTATATCTACTAATTCCTACTGTTCAACTGCATTAATTTCTCTGTCTCTCACAATATCCACATTTACAATGAATCCTCGTTGATCTGAAACTGAAAAAGCACTTTTTCTGCATTTTTCAGTATACCTTGTTCTCTGCATCTGCCAATTGCTCGATGTTCAGCAATTTGTCAGTTCAGCACATTTCCAGCTTCTCGGCATTCAACGCAACATCAGTTTCTCTATACCCTTCAATTTAAGAAAACTTGTTTCTCAGTATCTAGAAATTTCAATTTCTAGCAATTGATCAAATTCTGGCAATTTCTCTATCTCCTCATGTTTCCCATTTGCCATATTTGTAAAATCTCCCATTTGAATGAGATTCGCTGCTTGTAGCTTCTGTTCATTGAGTGAATGTGCAAATTTTCCCATTTTATCAGTTTCCCTATATCTACTAATTTCTACTGTTCAACTGCATTAATGTCTCTATCTCTCAATATACACATTTACAATGAATCCTCTTTCAGCTGAAACTAAAAAATCTCAGTTTCTGTATTTTCAGTATACCTTGTTCTCTGCATCTGCCAATTGCTTGATTTTCAGCAATTTGTCAATTCAGCACATTTCCAGCTTCTCGGCATTCTACGCAACATCAGTTTCTCTATATCCTTCAATTTAAGAAAGCTTGTTTCTCAGTATCTAGCAAAATATGAATAACCAGCAATTGACCAAATTCTGGCATTTTCCCTATCTCCTCATGTTTTCCATTTCCCATATTGGTAAAATCTCCCATTTCAATGAGATTCCCTGCTTGTAGCTTCTGTTCATTCTGTGAATGTACAATATTCTCCATTTCCATCAGTTTTCCTATATCTACTAATTACTACTGTTCAAATGCATCAATTTCTCTATCTCTCACAATATCCACATTTACAATGAATCCTCGTTGATCTGAAACTGAAAAATCACTGTTTCTGTATTTTTCAGTATACCTTGTTCTCTGCATCTGCCAATTGCTCGATGTTCAGCAATTTGTCAGTTCAGCACATTTCCAGCTTCTTGCATTCAACGCATCATCAGTTTCTCTATACCCTTCAATTTAAGAAAACATATTTCTCAGTATCTAGCAAAATATGAATAACCAGCAATTGACCAAATTCTGGCATTTTCCCTATCACCTCATGTTTCCCATTTCCCATATTGGTAAAATCTCCCATTTCAATGAGATTCCCTGCTTGTAGCTTCTGTTCATTCTGTGAATGTACAATATTCTCCATTTCCATCAGTTTTCCTATATCTACTAATTTCTACTGTTCAACTGCATTAATGTCTCTATCTGTCACAATGCCATATTTGTAATGAATCCTCGTTCATCTGAAACTGAAAATTCTCTGTTTCTCTATTTTTCAGTACACCTTGTTCTCTATATCTTCCAAATGCTCGATTTTCAGCAATTTGTCAATTCAGCACATTTTCAACTTGTCGGCATTCAACGCAACATCAGTTTCTCTATATCCTTCAATTTAAGAAAACTTGTTTCTCAGTATCTAGCAAAATATGAATTTCACGCAATTGATCAAATTCTGGCATTTTCCCTATCTCCTCATGTTTCCCATTTGCCATATTTGTAAAATCTCCCATTTCAATGAGATTCGCTGCTTGTAGCTTCGATTCATTCTGTGAATGTACAATATTCTCCATTTCCATCAGTTTCCCTATTTCTACTAATTTCCACTGTTCAACTGCATTAATGTCTCTATCTCTCACAGTATCCACATTTACAATGAATCCTCATCCATTCGAAACTGAAAAATCTCTGTTTCTCTATTTTTCAGTATACCTTGTTCTCTATATCTTCCAAATGCACGATTTTCAGCAGTTTGTAATTTCGGCACATTTGCAGCTTCATGGCATTCAACGCATCATCAGTTTCTCCATACCCTTCAATTGAAGAAAACTATTTTCTCATTATCCAGCAAAATATCAATTTCTCGCAATTGATCAAATGCTGGCAATTTCTCTATCTCCTCATGTTTCCCATTTGCCATATTTGTAAAATCTCCCATTTGAATGAGATTCGCTGCTTGTAGCTTCTGTTCATTGAGTGAATGTGCAAAATTCTCCCTTTTTAAAGTTTACCTATATCTACCAATTACTACTGTTCACTGCATTAATTTCTCTATCTCTCACAATATCCACATTTACAATGAATCCTCGTTGATCTGAAACTGAAAAATCACTGCTTCTGTATTTTTCAGTATACCTTGTTCTCTGCATCTGCTAATTGCTCGATGTTCAGCAGTTTGTAATTTCGGCACATTTGCAGCTTCTCGGCATTCAACGCATCATCAGTTTCTCCATACCCTTCAATTGAAGAAAACTAGTTTCTCACTATCCAGCAAAATATCAATTTCTAGCAATTGAACAAATTCTGGCAATTTCTCTATCTCCTCATGTTTCCCATTTGCCATATTAGTAATATCTCCCGTTTCAATGAGATTCGCTGCTTGTAGCTTCTGTTCATTGAGTGAATGTACAATATTCTCCATTTCCATCAGTTTACCTATATCTACTAATTACTACTGTTCAACTGCATTAATTTCTCTAGCTCTCACAACATCCACATTTACAATGAATCCTCGTTGATCTGAAACTGAAAAAGCACTTTTTCTGTATTTTTCAGTATACCTTGTTCTCTGCATCTGCCAATTGCTCGATGTTCAGCAATTTGTCAGTTCAGCACATTTCCAGCTTCTCGGCATTCAACGCAACATCAGTTTCTCTATACCCTTCAATTTAAGAAAACTTGTTTCTCAGTATCTAGAAATTTCAATTTCTAGCAATTGATCAAATTCTGGCAATTTCTCTATCTCCTCATGTTTCCCATTTGCCATATTTGTAAAATCTCCCGTTTCAATGAGATTCGATGCTTGTAGCATCTATTCATGCTGTGAATGTACAATATTCTCCATTTCCATCAGTTTCCCTAGTTCTACTAATTACTACTGTTCAACTGCATTAATGTCTCTATCTCTCACAGTATCCACATTTTCAATGAATCCTCGATCATCTGTAACTGAAAAATCTCTGTTTCTCTATGTTTCATTATACCTTGTTCTCTGCAACTGCCAAATGCTCGATGTTCAGCAATATGTCGGTTCAGCACATTTACAACTTCTCAGCATTCAACGCAACATCAGTTTCTCCATACCCTTCAATTTAAGAAAACTTGTTTCTCAGTATCTAGCAAAATATCAAGTTTCTAGCAATTGATCAAATTCTGGCATTTTCTCTATCTCCTCATGTTTCCCATTTGCCATATTTGTAAAATCTCCCATTTCAATGAGATTCGCTGCTTGTAGCTTCTGTTCATTCAGTGAACGTGCAAAATTCTCCATTTATATCATTTTCCCTATATCTACTAATTTCTACTGTTCAGCTGCATTAATGTCTCTATCTCTCACAATATACACATTTACATGGAATTCTCGTTCATCTGAAACTAAAAAATCTCAGTTTCTGTATTTTTCAGTATAGCTTGTTCTCTGCATCTGCCAGTTCCTCGACGTTCAGAAATTTGTCAGTTCAGCACATTTCCAGCTTCTCGGCATTCAACGCAACATCAGTTTCCCTATATCCTGAATTTAAGAAAACTTGTAGCTTCTGTTCATTCTGTGAATGTGCAAAATTCTCCATTTCCATCAGTTTCCCTATATCTACTAATTTCTACTGTTCAGCTGCATTAATGTCTCCATCTCTCACAATATACACATTTACAATGAATCCTCGTTCATCTGAAACTAACAAATCTCTGTTTCTGTATTTTTCAGTATACCTTGTCCTCTGCATCTGCCAATTGCTCCATTTTCAGCAATATGTCAATTCAGCAGATTTCCAGCTTCTCGGCATTCAACGCAACATCAGTTTCTCTATACCCTTCACTTTAAGAAAACTTGTTTCTCTGTATCTAGCAAATTTCAATTTCTAGCAATTGATCAAATTCTGGCATTTTCCAAATCTCCTCATATTTCCCATCTGCCATATTTTTAAAATCTCCCATTTCAATGAGATTCGCTGCATGTAGCTTCTGTTCATTCTGTGAATGTACAATATTCTCCATTTCCATCAGTTTCCCTATTTCTACTAATTTCTACTGTTCAACTGCATTAATGTCTCTATGTCTCACAATATCCACATTTACAATGAATCCTCGTTCATCTGAAACTGAAAAATCTCTTTTTCTCTATTTTTCAGTATACCTTGTTCTCTATATCTTCCAAATGCTCGATTATCGGCAGTTTGTAATTTCGGCACATTTGCAGCTTCTTGGCATTCAACGCATCATCAGTTTCTCCATACCCTTCAATTGAAGAAAACTAGTTTCTCATTTTCCAGCAAAATATCAATTTCTAGCAACTGATCAAATTCTGGCAATTTCTCATTTCTCCTCTTGTTTCCCATTTGCCATATTTGTAAAATCTCCCATTTGAATGAGATTCGCTGCTTGTAGCTTCTGTTCATTGAGTGAATGTGCAAATTTTCCCTTTTATCAGTTTCCCTATATCTACTAATTTCTACTGTTCAACTGCATTAATGTCTCTATCTCTCAATATACACATTTACAATGAATCCTCTTTCAGCTGAAACTAAAAAATCTCAGTTTCTGTATTTTTCAGTATACCTTGTTCTCTGCATCTGCCAATTGCTCGATGTTCAGCAATTTGTCAATTCATCACATTTCCAGCTTCTCGCCATTCAACGCAACATCAGTTTCACCATACCCTTCAATTTAAGAAAACTTGTTTCTCAGTATCTAGCAAAATATCAAGTTTCTAGCAATTGATCAAATTCTGGCATTTTCTCTATCTCCTCATGTTTCCCATTTGCCATATTTTTAAACTCTCCCATTTCAATGAGATTCGCTGCTTGTAGCTTCTGTTCATTCAGTGAACGTGCAAAATTCTCCATTTATATCATTTTCCCTATATCTACTAATTTCAACTGTTCAGCTGCATTAATGTCTCTATCTCTCACAATATACACATTTACATGGAATTCTCGTTCATCTGAAACTAAAAAATCTCAGTTTCTGTATTTTTCAGTATAGCTTGTTCTCTGCATCTGCCAGTTCCTCGACGTTCAGAAATTTGTCAGTTCAGCACATTTCCAGCTTCTCGGCATTCAACGCAACATCAGTTTCTCTATACCCTTCACTTTAAGAAAACTTGTTTCTCTGTATCCAGCAAATTTCAATTTCTAGCAATTGATCAAATTCTGGCATTTTCCAAATCTCCTCATGTTTCCCATTTCCCATATTTTTAAAATCTCCCATTTCAATGAGATTCGCTGCATGTAGCTTCTGTTCATTCTGTGAATGTACAATATTCTCCATTTCCATCAGTTTACCTATATCTACTAATTCCTACTGTGCAACTGCATTAATTTCTCTATCTCTCACAATATCCACATTTACAATGAATCCTCGTTGATCTGAAACTGAAAAAGCACATTTTCTGTATTTTTCAGTATACCTTGTTCTCTGCATCTGCCAATTGCTCGATGTTCAGCAATATGTCGGTTCAGCACATTTACAACTTCTCAGCATTCAACGCAACATCAGTTTCTCCATATCCTTCAATTTAAGAAAACTTGTTTCTCAGTATCTAGCAAAATATGAATTTCCAGCAATTGACCAAATTCATGCATTTTCCCTATCACCTTATGTTTCCCATTTCCCATATTTGTAAAATCTCCCATTTCAATGAGATTCGCTGATTGTAGCTTCTGTTCTTTCTCTGAATGTACAAAATTCTCCATTTCCATGGTTTCCCGATATCTACTAATTTCTACTGTTCAACTGCATTAATGTCTCTATCTGTCACAATGCCATATTTGTAATGAATCCTCGTTCATCTGAAACTGAAAATTCTCTGTTTCTCTATTTTTCAGTACACCTTGTTCTCTATATCTTCCAAATGCTCGATTTTCAGCAATTTGTCAATTCAGCACATTTTCAACTTGTCGGCATTCAACGCAACATCAGTTTCTCTATATCCTTCAATTTAAGAAAACTTGTTTCTCAGTATCTAGCAAAATATGAATTTCACGCAATTGATCAAATTCTGGCATTTTCCCTATCTCCTCATGTTTCCCATTTGCCATATTTGTAAAATCTCCCATTTCAATGAGATTCGCTGCTTGTAGCTTCGATTCATTCTGTGAATGTACAATATTCTCCATTTCCATCAGTTTCCCTATTTCTACTAATTTCCACTGTTCAACTGCATTAATGTCTCTATCTCTCACAGTATCCACATTTACAATGAATCCTCATCCATTCGAAACTGAAAAATCTCTGTTTCTCTATTTTTCAGTATACCTTGTTCTCTATATCTTCCAAATGCACGATTTTCAGCAGTTTGTAATTTCGGCACATTTGCAGCTTCATGGCATTCAACGCATCATCAGTTTCTCCATACCCTTCAATTGAAGAAAACTATTTTCTCATTATCCAGCAAAATATCAATTTCTCGCAATTGATCAAATGCTGGCAATTTCTCTATCTCCTCATGTTTCCCATTTGCCATATTTGTAAAATCTCCCATTTGAATGAGATTCGCTGCTTGTAGCTTCTGTTCATTGAGTGAATGTGCAAAATTCTCCCTTTTTAAAGTTTACCTATATCTACCAATTACTACTGCTCACTGCATTAATTTCTCTATCTCTCACAATATCCACATTTACAATGAATCCTCGTTGATCTGAAACTGAAAAATCACTGCTTCTGTATTTTTCAGTATACCTTGTTCTCTGCATCTGCTAATTGCTCCATGTTCAGCAGTTTGTAATTTCGGCACATTTGCAGCTTCTCGGCATTCAACGCATCATCAGTTTCTCCATACCCTTCAATTGAAGAAAACTAGTTTCTCACTATCCAGCAAAATATCAATTTCTAGCAATTGAACAAATTCTGGCAATTTCTCTATCTCCTCATGTTTCCCATTTGCCATATTAGTAATATCTCCCGTTTCAATGAGATTCGCTGCTTGTAGCTTCTGTTCATTGAGTGAATGTACAATATTCTCCATTTCCATCAGTTTACCTATATCTACTAATTACTACTGTTCAACTGCATTAATTTCTCTAGCTCTCAGAACATCCACATTTACAATGAATCCTCGTTGATCTGAAACTGAAAAAGCACTTTTTCTGTATTTTTCAGTATACCTTGTTCTCTGCATCTGCCAATTGCTCGATGTTCAGCAATTTGTCAGTTCAGCACATTTCCAGCTTCTCGGCATTCAACGCAACATCAGTTTCTCTATACCCTTCAATTTAAGAAAACTTGTTTCTCAGTATCTAGAAATTTCAATTTCTAGCAATTGATCAAATTCTGGCAATTTCTCTATCTCCTCATGTTTCCCATTTGCCATATTTGTAAAATCTCCCGTTTCAATGAGATTCGATGCTTGTAGCATCTATTCATTCTGTGAATGTACAATATTCTCCATTTCCATCAGTTTCCCTAGTTCTACTAATTACTACTGTTCAACTGCATTAATGTCTCTATCTCTCACAGTATCCACATTTTCAATGAATCCTCGATCATCTGTAACTGAAAAATCTCTGTTTCTCTATGTTTCATTATACCTTGTTCTATGCAACTGCCAAATGTTCGATTTTCAGCAATTTGTCAATTCATCACATTTCCAGCTTCTCGCCATTCAACGCAACATCAGTTTCACCATACCCTTCAATTTAAGAAAACTTGTTTCTCAGTACCTAGCAAAATATCAAGTTTCTAGCAATTGATCAAATTCTGGCATTTTCTCTATCTCCTCATGTTTCCCATTTGCCATATTTGTGAAATCTCCCATTTCAATGAGATTCGCTGCTTGTAGCTTCTGTTCATTCAGTGAACGTGCAAAATTCTCCATTTATATCATTTTCCCTATATCTACTAATTTCTACTGTTCAGCTGCATTAATGTCTCTATCTCTCACAATATACACATTTACATGGAATTCTCGTTCATCTGAAACTAAAAAATCTCAGTTTCTGTATTTTTCAGTATAGCTTGTTCTCTGCATCTGCCAGTTCCTCGACGTTCAGAAATTTGTCAGTTCAGCACATTTCCAGCTTCTCGGCATTCAACGCAACATCAGTTTCCCTATATCCTGAATTTAAGAAAACTTGTAGCTTCTGTTCATTCTGTGAATGTGCAAAATTCTCCATTTCCATCAGTTTCCCTATATCTACTAATTTCTACTGTTCAGCTGCATTAATGTCTCCATCTCTCACAATATACACATTTACAATGAATCCTCGTTCATCTGAAACTAACAAATCTCTGTTTCTGTATTTTTCAGTATACCTTGTCCTCTGCATCTGCCAATTGCTCCATTTTCAGCAATATGTCAATTCAGCAGATTTCCAGCTTCTCGGCATTCAACGCAACATCAGTTTCTCTATACCCTTCACTTTAAGAAAACTTGTTTCTCTGTATCTAGCAAATTTCAATTTCTAGCAATTGATCAAATTCTGGCATTTTCCAAATCTCCTCATATTTCCCATCTGCCATATTTTTAAAATCTCCCATTTCAATGAGATTCGCTGCATGTAGCTTCTGTTCATTCTGTGAATGTACAATATTCTCCATTTCCATCAGTTTCCCTATTTCTACTAATTTCTACTGTTCAACTGCATTAATGACTCTATGTCTCACAATATCCACATTTACAATGAATCCTCGTTCATCTGAAACTGAAAAATCTCTTTTTCTCTATTTTTCAGTATACCTTGTTCTCTATATCTTCCAAATGCTCGATTATCGGCAGTTTGTAATTTCGGCACATTTGCAGCTTCTTGGCATTCAACGCATCATCAGTTTCTCCATACCCTTCAATTGAAGAAAACTAGTTTCTCATTTTCCAGCAAAATATCAATTTCTAGCAACTGATCAAATTCTGGCAATTTCTCATTTCTGCTCATGTTTCCCATTTGCCATATTTGTAAAATCTCCCATTTGAATGAGATTCGCTGCTTGTAGCTTCTGTTCATTGAGTGAATGTGCAAATTTTCCCTTTTATCAGTTTCCCTATATCTACTAATTTCTACTGTTCAACTGCATTAATGTCTCTATCTCTCAATATACACATTTACAATGAATCCTCTTTCAGCTGAAACTAAAAAATCTCAGTTTCTGTATTTTTCAGTATACCTTGTTCTCTGCATCTGCCAATTGCTCGATGTTCAGCAATTTGTCAGTTCAGCACATTTCCAGCTTCTTGCATTCAACGCAACATCAGTTTCTCTATACCCTTCAATTTAGGAAAAAATAATTCTCAGTATCTAGCACAATATGAATAACCAGCAATTGACCAAATTCTGGCATTTTTCCTATCTCCTCATGTTTCCCATTTCCCATATTTGTAAAATCTCCCATTTCAATGAGATTCCCTGCTTGTAGCTTCTGTTCATTCTGTGAATGTACAATATTCTCCATTTCCATCAGTTTACCTATATCTACTAATTTCTACTGTTCAGCTGCATTAATGTCTCTATCTCTCACAATATACACATTTACATGGAATTCTCGTTCATCTGAAACTAAAAAATCTCAGTTTCTGTATTTTTCAGTATAGCTTGTTCTCTGCATCTGCCAGTTCCTCGACGTTCAGAAATTTGTCAGTTCAGCACATTTCCAGCTTCTCGGCATTCAACGCAACATCAGTTTCTCTATACCCTTCACTTTAAGAAAACTTGTTTCTCTGTATGTAGCAAATTTCAATTTCTAGCAATTGATCAAATTCTGGCATTTTCCAAATCTCCTCATGTTTCCCATTTCCCATATTTTTAAAATCTCCCATTTCAATGAGATTCGCTGCATGTAGCTTCTGTTCATTCTGTGAATGTACAATATTCTCCATTTCCATCAGTTTACCTATATCTACTAATTCCTACTGTGCAACTGCATTAATTTCTCTATCTCTCACAATATCCACATTTACAATGAATCCTCGTTGATCTGAAACTGAAAAAGCACTTTTTCTGTATTTTTCAGTATACCTTGTTCTCTGCATCTGCCAATTGCTCGATGTTCAGCAATATGTCAGTTCAGCACATTTACAACTTCTCAGCATTCAACGCAACATCAGTTTCTCCATATCCTTCAATTTAAGAAAACTTGTTTCTCAGTATCTAGCAAAATATGAATTTCCAGCAATTGACCAAATTCATGCATTTTCCCTATCACCTTATGTTTCCCATTTCCCATATTTGTAAAATCTCCCATTTCAATGAGATTCGCTGATTGTAGCTTCTGTTCTTTCTCTGAATGTACAAAATTCTCCATTTCCATCGTTTCCCGATATCTACTAATTTCTACTGTTCAACTGCATTAATGTCTCTATCTGTCACAATGCCATATTTGCAATGAATCCTCGTTCATCTGAAACTGAAAATTCTCTGTTTCTCTATTTTTCAGTACACCTTGTTCTCTATATCTTCCAAATGCTCGATTTTCAGCAATTTGTCAATTCAGCTCATTTTCAACTTGTCGGCATTCAACGCAACATCAGTTTCTCTATATCCTTCAATTTAAGAAAACTTGTTTCTCAGTATCTAGCAAAATATGAATTTCAAGCAATTGATCAAATTCTGGCATTTTCCCTATCACCTCATGTTTCCCTTTTGCCATATTTGTAAAATCTCCCATTTCAATGAGATTCGCTGCTTGTAGCTTCGATTCATTCTGTGAATGTACAATATTCTCCATTTCCATCAGTTTCCCTGTTTCTACTAATTTCCACTGTTCAACTGCATTAATGTCTCTATCTCTCACAGTATCCACATTTACAATGAATCCTCATCCATTTGAAACTGAAAAATCTCTGTTTCTCTATTTTTCAGTATACCTTGTTGTCTATATCTTCCAAATGCACCATTTTCAGAAGTTTGTAATTTCGGCACATTTGCAACTTCATGGCATTCAACGCATCATCAGTTTCTCCATACCCTTCAATTGAAGAAAACTATTTTCTCATTATCCAGCAAAATATCAATTTCTAGCAATTGATCAAATGCTGGCAATTTCTCTATCTCCTCATGTTTCCCATTTGCCATATTTGTAAAATCTCCCATTTGAATGAGATTCGCTGCTTGTAGCTTCTGTTCATTGAGTGAATGTGCAAAATTCTCCCTTTTTAAAGTTTACCTATATCTACTAATTACTACTGTTCAAGTGCATTAATTTCTCTATCTCTCACAATATCCACATTTACAATGAATCCTCGTTGATCTGAAACTGAAAAATCACTGTTTCTGTATTTTTCAGTATACTTGTTCTCTGCATCTGCTAATTGCTCGATGTTCAGCAGTTTGTAATTTCGGCACATTTGCAGCTTCTCGGCATTCAACGCATCATCAGTTTCTCCATACCCTTCAGTTGAAGAAAACTAGTTTCTCACTATCCAGCAAAATATCAATTTCTAGCAATTGATCAAATTCTGGCAATTTCTCTATCTCCTCATGTTTCCCATTTGCCATATTAGTAATATCTCCCGTTTCAATGAGATTCCCTGCTTGTAGCTTCTGTTCATTGAGTGAATGTACAATATTCTCCATTTCCATCAGTTTACCTATATCTACTAATTACTACTGTTCAACTGCATTAATTTCTCTATCTCTCACAATATCCACATTTACAATGAATCCTCGTTGATCTGAAACTGAAAAAGCACTTTTTCTGTATTTTTCAGTATACCTTGTTCTCTGCATCTGCCAATTGCTCGATGTTCAGCAATTTGTCAGTTCAGCACATTTCCAGCTTCTCGGCATTCAACGCAACATCAGTTTCTCTATACCCTTCAATTTAAGAAAACTTGTTTCTCTGTATCTAGAAATTTCAATTTCTAGCAATTGATCAAATTCTGGTATTTATCCTATCTCCTCATGTTTCCCATTTGCCATATTTGTAAAATCTCCCGTTTCAATGAGATTCGCTGCTTGTAGCATCTATTCATTCTGTGAATGTACAATATTCTCCATTTCCATCAGTTTCCCTATTTCTACTAATTACTACTGTTCAACTGCATTAATGTCTCTATCTCTCACAGTATGCACATTTTCAATGAATCCTCGATCATCTGTAACTGAAAAATCTCTGTTTCTCTATGTTTCATTATACCTTGTTCTCTGCAACTGCCAATTGCTCGATTTTCAGCAATATAACAATTCAGCACATTTCCAGCTTCTCGGCATTCAACGCAACATCAGTTTCTCTATACCCTTCACTTTATGAAAACTTGTTTCTCTGTATCTTGCAAATTTCCATTTCTAGCAATTGATCAAATTCTGGCATTTTCCAAATCTCCTCATGTTTCCCATTTGCCAATTTTTAAAATCTCCCATTTCAATGAGATTCGCTGCATGTAGCTTCTGTTCATTCTGTGAATGTACAATATTCTCCATTTCCATCAGTTTCCCTATTTCTACTAATTTCTACTGTTCAACTGCATTAATGTCTCTATGTCTCACAATATCCACATTTACAATGAATCCTCGTTCATCTGAAACTGAAAAATCTCTTTTCTCTATTTTTCAGTATACGTTGTTCTCTATATCTTCCAAATGCACGATTTTCAGCAGTTTGTAATTTCGGCACATTTGCAGCTTCATGGCATTCAACGCATCATCAGTTTCTCCATACCCTTCAATTGAAGAAGACTATTTTCTCATTATCCAGCAAAATATCAATTTCTAGCAATTGATCAAATGCTGGCAATTTCTCTATCTGCTCATGTTTCCCATTTGCCATATTTGTAAAATCTCCCATTTGAATAAGATTTGCTGCTTGTAGCTTCTGTTCATTGAGAGAATGTGCAAAATTCTCCATTTTTAAAGTTTACCTATATCTACTAATTACTACTGTTCAAGTGCATTAATTTCTCTATCTCTCACAATATCCACATTTACAATGAATCCTCGTTGATCTGAAACTGAAAAATCACTGTTTCTGTATTTTTCAGTATACCTTGTTCTCTGCATCTGCTAATTGCTCGATGTTCAGCAATTTGTCAGTTCAGCACATTTCCAGCTTCTCGGCATTCAACGCAACATCAGTTTCTCTATACCCTTCACTTTAAGAAACTTGTTTCTCAGTATCTAGAAATTTCAATTTCTAGCAATTGATCAAATTCTGGCATTTTTCCTATCTCCTCATGTTTCCCATTTGCCATATTTGTAAAATCTCCCGTTTCAATGAGATTCGCTGCTTGTAGCATCTATTCATTCTGTGAATGTACAATATTCTCCATTTCCATCAGTTTCCCTAGTTCTACTAATTACTACTGTTCAACTGCATTAATGTCTCTATCTCTCACAGTATCCACATTTTCAATGAATCCTCGATCATCTGTAACTGAAAAATCTCTGTTTCTCTATGTTTCATTATACCTTGTTCTCTGCAACTGCCAAATGCTCGATTTTCAGCAATTTGTCAATTCATCACATTTCCAGCTTCTCGCCATTCAACGCAACATCAGTTTCACCATACCCTTCAATTTAAGAAAACTTGTATCTCAGTATCTAGCAAAATATCAAGTTTCTAGCAATTGATCAAATTCTGGCATTTTCTCTATCTCCTCATGTTTCCCATTTGCCATATTTGTAAAATCTCCCATTTCAATGAGATTCGCTGCTTGTAGCTTCTGTTCATTCAGTGAACGTGCACAATTCTCCATTTATATCAGTTTCCCTATATCTTCAATTTAAGAAAACCTGTAGCTTCTGTTCATTCTGTGAATGTGCAAAATTTTCCATTTCCATCAGTTTCCCTATATCTACTAATTTCTACTGTTCAGCTGCATTAATGTCTCTATCTCTCACAATATACACATTTACATGGAATTCTCGTTCATCTGAAACTAAAAAATCTCAGTTTCTGTATTTTTCAGTATAGCTTGTTCTCTGCATCTGCCAGTTCCTCGACGTTCAGAAATTTGTCAGTTCAGCACATTTCCAGCTTCTCGGCATTCAACGCAACATCAGTTTCCCTATATCCTGAATTTAAGAAAGCTTGTAGCTTCTGTTCATTCTGTGAATGTGCAAAACTCTCCATTTCCATCAGTTTCCCTATATCTACTAATTTCTACTGTTCAGCTGCATTAATCTCTCACAATATACACATTTACAATGAATCCTCGTTCATCTGAAACTAACAAATCTCTGTTTCTGTATTTTTCAGTATACCTTGTTCTCGGCATCTGCCAATTGCTCCATTTTCAGCAATATGTCAATTCAGCACATTTCCAGCTTCTCGGCATTCAACGCAACATCAGTTTCTCTATACCCTTCACTTTAAGAAAACTTGTTTCTCTCTATGTAGCAAATTTCAATTTCTAGCAGTTGATCAAATTCTGGCATTTTCCAAATCTCCTCATGTTTCCCATTTGCCATCTTTTTAAAATCTCCCATTTCAATGAGATTCGCTGCATGTAGCTTCTGTTCATTCTGTGAATGTACAATATTCTCCAATTCCATCAGTTTCCCTATTTCTACTAATTTCTACTGTTCAACTGCATTAATGTCTCTATGTCTCACAATATCCACATTTACAATGAATCCTCGTTCATCTGAAACTGAAAAATCTCTTTTTCTCTATTTTTCAGTATACCTTGTTCTCTATAGCTTCAAAATGCTCGATTATCAGCAGTTTGTAATTTCGGCACATTTGCAGCTTCTTGGCATTCAACGGATCATCAGTTTCTCCATACCCTTCAATTGAAGAAAACTAGTTTCTCATTATCCAGCAAAATATCAATTTCTAGCAATTGATCAAATGCTGGCAATTTCTCTATCTCCTCATGTTTCCCATTTGCCATATTTGTAAAATCTCCCATTTCAATGAGATTCGCTGCATGTAGCTTCTGTTCATTCTGTGAATGTACAATATTCTCCATTTCCATCAGTTTACCTATATCTACTAATTACTACTGTTCAACTGCATTAATTTCTCTATCTCTCACAATATCCACATTTACAATGAATCCTCGTTGATCTGAAACTGAAAAAGCACTTTTTCCGTATTTTTCAGTATACCTTGTTCTCTGCATCTGCCAATTGCTCGATGTTCAGCAATATGTCAGTTCAGCACATTTACAACTTCTCAGCATTCAACGCAACATCAGTTTCTCCATATCCTTCAATTTAAGAAAACTTGTTTCTCAGTATCTAGCAAAATATGAATTTCCAGCAATTGACCAAATTCATGCATTTTCCCTATCACCTTATGTTTCCCATTTCCCATATTTGTAAAATCTCCGATTTCAATGAGATTCGCTGATTGTAGCTTCTGTTCTTTCTCTGAATGTACAAAATTCTCCATTTCCATCGTTTCCCGATATCTACTAATTTCTACTGTTCAACTGCATTAATGTCTCTATCTGTCACAATGCCATATTTGCAATGAATCCTCGTTCATCTGAAACTGAAAATTGTCTGTTTCTCTATTTTTCAGTACACCTTGTTCTCTATATCTTCCAAATGCTCGATTTTCAGCAATTTGTCAATTCAGCACATTTTCAACTTGTCGGCATTCAACGCAACATCAGTTTCTCTATATCCTTCAATTTAAGAAAACTTGTTTCTCAGTATCTAGCAAAATATGAATTTCAAGCAATTGATCAAATTCTGGCATTTTCCCTATCTCCTCATGTTTCCCATTTGCCATATTTGTAAAATCTCCCATTTCAATGAGATTCGCTGCTTGTAGCTTCGATTCATTCTGTGAATGTACAATATTCTCCATTTCCATCAGTTTCCCTGTTTCTACTAATTTCCACTGTTCAACTGCATTAATGTCTCTATCTCTCACAGTATCCACATTTACAATGAATCCTCATCCATTTGAAACTGAAAAATCTCTGTTTCTCTATTTTTCAGTATACCTTGTTCTCTATATCTTCCAAATGCACGATTTTCAGAAGTTTGTAATTTCGGCACATTTGCAGCTTCATGGCATTCAACGCATCAACAGTTTCTCCATACCCTTCAATTGAAGAAAACTATTTTCTCATTATCCAGCAAAATATCAATTTCTAGCAATTGATCAAATGCTGGCAATTTCTCTATCTCCTCATGTTTCCCATTTGCCATATTTGTAAAATCTCCCATTTGAATGAGATTCGCTGCTTGTAGCTTCTGTTCATTGAGTGAATGTGCAAAATTCTCCCTTTTTAAAGTTTACCTATATCTACTAATTACTACTGTTCAAGTGCATTAATTTCTCTATCTCTCACAATATCCACATTTACAATGAATCCTCGTTGATCTGAAACTGAAAAATCACTGTTTCTGTATTTTTCAGTATACTTGTTCTCTGCATCTGCTAATTGCTCGATGTTCAGCAGTTTGTAATTTCGGCACATTTGCAGCTTCTCGGCATTCAACGCATCATCAGTTTCTCCATACCCTTCAGTTGAAGAAAACTAGTTTCTCACTATCCAGCAAAATATCAATTTCTAGCAATTGATCAAATTCTGGCAATTTCTCTATCTCCTCATGTTTCCCATTTGCCATATTAGTAATATCTCCCGTTTCAATGAGATTCCCTGCTTGTAGCTTCTGTTCATTGAGTGAATGTACAATATTCTCCATTTCCATCAGTTTACCTATATCTACTAATTACTACTGTTCAACTGCATTAATTTCTCTATCTCTCACAATATCCACATTTACAATGAATCCTCGTTGATCTGAAACTGAAAAAGCACTTTTTCTGTATTTTTCAGTATACCTTGTTCTCTGCATCTGCCAATTGCTCGATGTTCAGCAATATGTCAGTTCAGCACATTTACAACTTCTCAGCATTCAACGCAACATCAGTTTCTCCATATCCTTCAATTTAAGAAAACTTGTTTCTCAGTATCTAGCAAAATATGAATTTCCAGCAATTGACCAAATTCATGCATTTTCCCTATCACCTTATGTTTCCCATTTCCCATATTTGTAAAATCTCCCATTTCAATGAGATTCGCTGATTGTAGCTTCTGTTCTTTCTCTGAATGTACAAAATTCTCCATTTCCATCGTTTCCCGATATCTACTAATTTCTACTGTTCAACTGCATTAATGTCTCTATCTGTCACAATGCCATATTTGCAATGAATCCTCGTTCATCTGAAACTGAAAATTCTCTGTTTCTCTATTTTTCAGTACACCTTGTTCTCTATATCTTCCAAATGCTCGATTTTCAGCAATTTGTCAATTCAGCACATTTTCAACTTGTCGGCATTCAACGCAACATCAGTTTCTCTATATCCTTCAATTTAAGAAAACTTGTTTCTCAGTATCTAGCAAAATATGAATTTCAAGCAATTGATCAAATTCTGGCATTTTCCCTATCTCCTCATGTTTCCCATTTGCCATATTTGTAAAATCTCCCATTTCAATGAGATTCGCAGATTGTAGCTTCGATTCATTCTGTGAATGTACAATATTCTCCATTTCCATCAGTTTCCCTGTTTCTACTAATTTCCACTGTTCAACTGCATTAATGTCTCTATCTCTCACAGTATCCACATTTACAATGAATCCTCATCCATTTGAAACTGAAAAATCTCTGTTTCTCTATTTTTCAGTATACCTTGTTCTCTATATCTTCCAAATGCACGATTTTCAGAAGTTTGTAATTTCGGCACATTTGCAGCTTCATGGCATTCAACGCATCAACAGTTTCTCCATACCCTTCAATTGAAGAAAACTATTTTCTCATTATCCAGCAAAATATCAATTTCTAGCAATTGATCAAATGCTGGCAATTTCTCTATCTCCTCATGTTTCCCATTTGCCATATTTGTAAAATCTCCCATTTGAATGAGATTCGCTGCTTGTAGCTTCTGTTCATTGAGTGAATGTGCAAAATTCTCCCTTTTTAAAGTTTACCTATATCTACTAATTACTACTGTTCAAGTGCATTAATTTCTCTATCTCTCACAATATCCACATTTACAATGAATCCTCGTTGATCTGAAACTGAAAAATCACTGTTTCTGTATTTTTCAGTATACTTGTTCTCTGCATCTGCTAATTGCTCGATGTTCAGCAGTTTGTAATTTCGGCACATTTGCAGCTTCTCGGCATTCAACGCATCATCAGTTTCTCCATACCCTTCAGTTGAGGAAAACTAGTTTCTCACTATCCAGCAAAATATCAATTTCTAGCAATTGATCAAATTCTGGCAATTTCTCTATCTCCTCATGTTTCCCATTTGCCATATTAGTAATATCTCCCGTTTCAATGAGATTCCCTGCTTGTAGCTTCTGTTCATTGAGTGAATGTACAATATTCTCCATTTCCATCAGTTTACCTATATCTACTAATTACTACTGTTCAACTGCATTAATTTCTCTATCTCTCACAATATCCACATTTACAATGAATCCTCGTTGATCTGAAACTGAAAAAGCACTTTTTCTGTATTTTTCAGTATACCTTGTTCTCTGCATCTGCCAATTGCTCGATGTTCAGCAATTTGTCAGTTCAGCACATTTCCAGCTTCTCGGCATTCAACGCAACATCAGTTTCTCTATACCCTTCAATTTAAGAAAACTTGTTTCTCTGTATCTAGAAATTTCAATTTCTAGCAATTGATCAAATTCTGGTATTTATCCTATCTCCTCATGTTTCCCATTTGCCATATTTGTAAAATCTCCCGTTTCAATGAGATTCGCTGCTTGTAGCATCTATTCATTCTGTGAATGTACAATATTCTCCATTTCCATCAGTTTCCCTATTTCTACTAATTACTACTGTTCAACTGCATTAATGTCTCTATCTCTCACAGTATGCACATTTTCAATGAATCCTCGATCATCTGTAACTGAAAAATCTCTGTTTCTCTATGTTTCATTATACCTTGTTCTCTGCAACTGCCAATTGCTCGATTTTCAGCAATATAACAATTCAGCACATTTCCAGCTTCTCGGCATTCAACGCAACATCAGTTTCTCTATACCCTTCACTTTAAGAAACTTGTTTCTCAGTATCTAGAAATTTCAATTTCTAGCAATTGATCAAATTCTGGCATTTTTCCTATCTCCTCATGTTTCCCATTTGCCATATTTGTAAAATCTCCCGTTTCAATGAGATTCGCTGCTTGTAGCATCTATTCATTCTGTGAATGTACAATATTCTCCATTTCCATCAGTTTCCCTAGTTCTACTAATTACTACTGTTCAACTGCATTAATGTCTCTATCTCTCACAGTATCCACATTTTCAATGAATCCTCGATCATCTGTAACTGAAAAATCTCTGTTTCTCTATGTTTCATTATACCTTGTTCTCTGCAACTGCCAAATGCTCGATTTTCAGCAATTTGTCAATTCATCACATTTCCAGCTTCTCGCCATTCAACGCAACATCAGTTTCACCATACCCTTCAATTTAAGAAAACTTGTATCTCAGTATCTAGCAAAATATCAAGTTTCTAGCAATTGATCAAATTCTGGCATTTTCTCTATCTCCTCATGTTTCCCATTTGCCATATTTGTAAAATCTCCCATTTCAATGAGATTCGCTGCTTGTAGCTTCTGTTCATTCAGTGAACGTGCACAATTCTCCATTTATATCAGTTTCCCTATATCTTCAATTTAAGAAAACCTGTAGCTTCTGTTCATTCTGTGAATGTGCAAAATTCTCCATTTCCATCAGTTTCCCTATATCTACTAATTTCTACTGTTCAGCTGCATTAATGTCTCTATCTCTCACAATATACACATTTACATGGAATTCTCGTTCATCTGAAACTAAAAAATCTCAGTTTCTGTATTTTTCAGTATAGCTTGTTCTCTGCATCTGCCAGTTCCTCGACGTTCAGAAATTTGTCAGTTCAGCACATTTCCAGCTTCTCGGCATTCAACGCAACATCAGTTTCCCTATATCCTGAATTTAAGAAAGCTTGTAGCTTCTGTTCATTCTGTGAATGTGCAAAACTCTCCATTTCCATCAGTTTCCCTATATCTACTAATTTCTACTGTTCAGCTGCATTAATCTCTCACAATATACACATTTACAATGAATGCTCGTTCATCTGAAACTAACAAATCTCTGTTTCTGTATTTTTCAGTATACCTTGTTCTCTGCATCTGCCAATTGCTCCATTTTCAGCAATATGTCAATTCAGCACATTTCCAGCTTCTCGGCATTCAACGCAACATCAGTTTCTCTATACCCTTCACTTTAAGAAAACTTGTTTCTCTCTATGTAGCAAATTTCAATTTCTAGCAGTTGATCAAATTCTGGCATTTTCCAAATCTCCTCATGTTTCCCATTTGCCATCTTTTTAAAATCTCCCATTTCAATGAGATTCGCTGCATGTAGCTTCTGTTCATTCTGTGAATGTACAATATTCTCCAATTCCATCAGTTTCCCTATTTCTACTAATTTCTACTGTTCAACTGCATTAATGTCTCTATGTCTCACAATATCCACATTTACAATGAATCCTCGTTCATCTGAAACTGAAAAATCTCTTTTTCTCTATTTTTCAGTATACCTTGTTCTCTATAGCTTCAAAATGCTCGATTATCAGCAGTTTGTAATTTCGGCACATTTGCAGCTTCTTGGCATTCAACGGATCATCAGTTTCTCCATACCCTTCAATTGAAGAAATCTAGTTTCTCATTATCCAGCAAAATATCAATTTCTAGCAATTGATCAAATGCTGGCAATTTCTCTATCTCCTCATGTTTCCCATTTGCCATATTTGTAAAATCTCCCATTTCAATGAGATTCGCTGCATGTAGCTTCTGTTCATTCTGTGAATGTACAATATTCTCCATTTCCATCAGTTTACCTATATCTACTAATTACTACTGTTCAACTGCATTAATTTCTCTATCTCTCACAATATCCACATTTACAATGAATCCTCGTTGATCTGAAACTGAAAAAGCACTTTTTCTGTATTTTTCAGTATACCTTGTTCTCTGCATCTGCCAATTGCTCGATGTTCAGCAATATGTCAGTTCAGCACATTTACAACTTCTCAGCATTCAACGCAACATCAGTTTCTCCATATCCTTCAATTTAAGAAAACTTGTTTCTCAGTATCTAGCAAAATATGAATTTCCAGCAATTGACCAGATTCATGCATTTTCCCTATCACCTTATGTTTCCCATTTCCCATATTTGTAAAATCTCCGATTTCAATGAGATTCGCTGATTGTAGCTTCTGTTCTTTCTCTGAATGTACAAAATTCTCCATTTCCATCGTTTCCCGATATCTACTAATTTCTACTGTTCAACTGCATTAATGTCTCTATCTGTCACAATGCCATATTTGCAATGAATCCTCGTTCATCTGAAACTGAAAATTCTCTGTTTCTCTATTTTTCAGTACACCTTGTTCTCTATATCTTCCAAATGCTCGATTTTCAGCAATTTGTCAATTCAGCACATTTTCAACTTGTCGGCATTCAACGCAACATCAGTTTCTCTATATCCTTCAATTTAAGAAAACTTGTTTCTCAGTATCTAGCAAAATATGAATTTCAAGCAATTGATCAAATTCTGGCATTTTCCCTATCTCCTCATGTTTCCCATTTGCCATATTTGTAAAATCTCCCATTTCAATGAGATTCGCTGCTTGTAGCTTCGATTCATTCTGTGAATGTACAATATTCTCCATTTCCATCAGTTTCCCTGTTTCTACTAATTTCCACTGTTCAACTGCATTAATGTCTCTATCTCTCACAGTATCCACATTTACAATGAATCCTCATCCATTTGAAACTGAAAAATCTCTGTTTCTCTATTTTTCAGTATACCTTGTTCTCTATATCTTCCAAATGCACGATTTTCAGAAGTTTGTAATTTCGGCACATTTGCAGCTTCATGGCATTCAACGCATCAACAGTTTCTCCATACCCTTCAATTGAAGAAAACTATTTTCTCATTATCCAGCAAAATATCAATTTCTAGCAATTGATCAAATGCTGGCAATTTCTCTATCTCCTCATGTTTCCCATTTGCCATATTTGTAAAATCTCCCATTTGAATGAGATTCGCTGCTTGTAGCTTCTGTTCATTGAGTGAATGTGCAAAATTCTCCCTTTTTAAAGTTTACCTATATCTACTAATTACTACTGTTCAAGTGCATTAATTTCTCTATCTCTCACAATATCCACATTTACAATGAATCCTCGTTGATCTGAAACTGAAAAATCACTGTTTCTGTATTTTTCAGTATACTTGTTCTCTGCATCTGCTAATTGCTCGATGTTCAGCAGTTTGTAATTTCGGCACATTTGCAGCTTCTCGGCATTCAACGCATCATCAGTTTCTCCATACCCTTCAGTTGAAGAAAACTAGTTTCTCACTATCCAGCAAAATATCAATTTCTAGCAATTGATCAAATTCTGGCAATTTCTCTATCTCCTCATGTTTCCCATTTGCCATATTAGTAATATCTCCCGTTTCAATGAGATTCCCTGCTTGTAGCTTCTGTTCATTGAGTGAATGTACAATATTCTCCATTTCCATCAGTTTACCTATATCTACTAATTACTACTGTTCAACTGCATTAATTTCTCTATCTCTCACAATATCCACATTTACAATGAATCCTCGTTGATCTGAAACTGAAAAAGCACTTTTTCTGTATTTTTCAGTATACCTTGTTCTCTGCATCTGCCAATTGCTCGATGTTCAGCAATTTGTCAGTTCAGCACATTTCCAGCTTCTCGGCATTCAACGCAACATCAGTTTCTCTATACCCTTCAATTTAAGAAAACTTGTTTCTCTGTATCTAGAAATTTCAATTTCTAGCAATTGATCAAATTCTGGTATTTATCCTATCTCCTCATGTCTCCCATTTGCCATATTTGTAAAATCTCCCGTTTCAATGAGATTCGCTGCTTGTAGCATCTACTCATTCTGTGAATGTACAATATTCTCCATTTCCATCAGTTTCCCTATTTCTACTAATTACTACTGTTCAACTGCATTAATGTCTCTATCTCTCACAGTATGCACATTTTCAATGAATCCTCGATCATCTGTAACTGAAAAATCTCTGTTTCTCTATGTTTCATTATACCTTGTTCTCTGCAACTGCCAATTGCTCGATTTTCAGCAATATAACAATTCAGCACATTTCCAGCTTCTCGGCATTCAACGCAACATCAGTTTCTCTATACCCTTCACTTTATGAAAACTTGTTTCTCTGTATCTTGCAAATTTCCATTTCTAGCAATTGATCAAATTCTGGCATTTTCCAAATCTCCTCATGTTTCCCATTTGCCAATTTTTAAAATCTCCCATTTCAATGAGATTCGCTGCATGTAGCTTCTGTTCATTCTGTGAATGTACAATATTCTCCATTTCCATCAGTTTCCCTATTTCTACTAATTTCTACTGTTCAACTGCATTAATGTCTCTATGTCTCACAATATCCACATTTACAATGAATCCTCGTTCATCTGAAACTGAAAAATCTCTTTTCTCTATTTTTCAGTATACGTTGTTCTCTATATCTTCCAAATGCACGATTTTCAGCAGTTTGTAATTTCGGCACATTTGCAGCTTCATGGCATTCAACGCATCATCAGTTTCTCCATACCCTTCAATTGAATAAGACTATTTTCTCATTATCCAGCAAAATATCAATTTCTAGCAATTGATCAAATGCTGGCAATTTCTCTATCTCCTCATGTTTCCCATTTGCCATATTTGTAAAATCTCCCATTTGAATGAGATTCGCTGCTTGTAGCTTCTGTTCATTGAGTGAATGTGCAAAATTCTCCCTTTTTAAAGTTTACCTATATCTACTAATTACTACTGTTCAAGTGCATTAATTTCTCTATCTCTCACAATATCCACATTTACAATGAATCCTCGTTGATCTGAAACTGAAAAATCACTGTTTCTGTATTTTTCAGTATACCTTGTTCTCTGCATCTGCTAATTGCTCGATGTTCAGCTATTTGTCAGTTCAGCACATTTCCAGCTTCTCGGCATTCAACGCAACATCAGTTTCTCTATACCCTTCACTTTAAGAAACTTGTTTCTCAGTATCTAGAAATTTCAATTTCTAGCAATTGATCAAATATTGGCATTTTTCCTATCTCCTCATGTTTCCCATTTGCCATATTTGTAATATCTCCCGTTTCAATGAGATTCGCTGCTTGTAGCGTCTATTCATTCTGTGAATGTACAATATTCTCCATTTCCATCAGTTTCCCTAGTTCTACTAATTACTACTGTTCAACTGCATTAATGTCTCTATCTCTCACAGTATCCACATTTTCAATGAATCCTCGATCATCTGTAACTGAAAAATCTCTGTTTCTCTATGTTTCATTATACCTTGTTCTCTGCAACTGCCAAATGCTCGATTTTCAGCAATTTGTCAATTCATCACATTTCCAGCTTCTCGCCATTCAACGCAACATCAGTTTCACCATACCCTTCAATTTAAGAAAACTTGTATCTCAGTATCTAGCAAAATATCAAGTTTCTAGCAATTGATCAAATTCTGGCATTTTCTCTATCTCCTCATGTTTCCCATTTGCCATATTTGTAAAATCTCCCATTTCAATGAGATTCGCTGCTTGTAGCTTCTGTTCATTCAGTGAACGTGCACAATTCTCCATTTATATCAGTTTCCCTATATCTTCAATTTAAGAAAACCTGTAGCTTCTGTTCATTCTGTGAATGTGCAAAATTCTCCATTTCCATCAGTTTCCCTATATCTACTAATTTCTACTGTTCAGCTGCATTAATGTCTCTATCTCTCACAATATACACATTTACATGGAATTCTCGTTCATCTGAAACTAAAAAATCTCAGTTTCTGTATTTTTCAGTATAGCTTGTTCTCTGCATCTGCCAGTTCCTCGACGTTCAGAAATTTGTCAGTTCAGCACATTTCCAGCTTCTCGGCATTCAACGCAACATCAGTTTCCCTATATCCTGAATTTAAGAAAGCTTGTAGCTTCTGTTCATTCTGTGAATGTGCAAAACTCTCCATTTCCATCAGTTTCCCTATATCTACTAATTTCTACTGTTCAGCTGCATTAATCTCTCACAATATACACATTTACAATGAATCCTCGTTCATCTGAAACTAACAAATCTCTGTTTCTGTATTTTTCAGTATACCTTGTTCTCTGCATCTGCCAATTGCTCCATTTTCAGCAATATGTCAATTCAGCACATTTCCAGCTTCTCGGCATTCAACGCAACATCAGTTTCTCTATACCCTTCACTTTAAGAAAACTTGTTTCTCTCTATGTAGCAAATTTCAATTTCTAGCAGTTGATCAAATTCTGGCATTTTCCAAATCTCCTCATGTTTCCCATTTGCCATCTTTTTAAAATCTCCCATTTCAATGAGATTCGCTGCATGTAGCTTCTGTTCATTCTGTGAATGTACAATATTCTCCAATTCCATCAGTTTCCCTATTTCTACTAATTTCTACTGTTCAACTGCATTAATGTCTCTATGTCTCACAATATCCACATTTACAATGAATCCTCGTTCATCTGAAACTGAAAAATCTCTTTTTCTCTATTTTTCAGTATACCTTGTTCTCTATTGCTTCAAAATGCTCGATTATCAGCAGTTTGTAATTTCGGCACATTTGCAGCTTCTTGGCATTCAACGCATCATCAGTTTCTCCATACCCTTCAATTGAAGAAAACTAGTTTCTCATTATCCAGCAAAATATCAATTTCTAGCAATTGATCAAATGCTGGCAATTTCTCTATCTCCTCATGTTTCCCATTTGCCATATTTGTAAAATCTCCCATTTCAATGAGATTCGCTGCATGTAGCTTCTGTTCATTCTGTGAATGTACAATATTCTCCATTTCCATCAGTTTACCTCTATCTACTAATTCCTACTGTGCAACTGCATTAATTTCTCCATCTCTCACAATATCCACATTTACAATGAATCCTCGTTGATCTGAAACTGAAAAAGCACATTTTCTGTATTTTTCAGCATACCTTGTTCTCTGCATCTGCCAATTGCTCGGTGTTCAGCAATATGTCAGTTCAGCACATTTACAACTTCTCAGCATTCAACGCAACATCAGTTTCTCCATATCCTTCAATTTAAGAAAACTTGTTTCTCAGTATCTAGCAAAATATGAATTTCCAGCAATTGACCAAATTCATGCATTTTCCCTATCACCTTATGTTTCCCATTTCCCATATTTGTAAAATCTCCCATTTCAATGAGATTCGCTGATTGTAGCTTCTGTTCTTTCTCTGAATGTACAAAATTCTCCATTTCCATGGTTTCCCGATATCTACTAATTTCTACTGTTCAACTGCATTAATGTCTCTATCTGTCACAATGCCATATTTGCAATGAATCCTCCTTCATCTGAAACTGAAAATTCTCTATTTCTCTATTTCTCAGTACACCTTGTTCTCTATATCTTCCAAATGCTCGATTTTCAGCAATTTGTCAATTCAGCACATTTTCAACTTGTCGGCATTCAACGCAACATCAGTTTCTCTATATCCTTCAATTTAAGAAAACTTGTTTCTCAGTATCTAGCAAAATATGAATTTCAAGCACTTGATCAAATTCTGGCATTTTCCCTATCTCCTCATGTTTCCCATTTGCCATATTTGTAAAATCTCCCATTTCAATGAGATTCGCTGCTTGTAGCTTCGATTCATTCTGTGAATGTACAATATTCTCCATTTCCATCAGTTTCCCTATTTCTACTAATTTCCACTGTTCAACTGCATTAATGTCTCTATCTCTCACAGTATCCACATTTACAATGAATCCTCATCCATTTGAAACTGAAAAATCTCTGTTTCTCTATTTTTCAGTATACCTTGTTCTCTATATCTTCCAAATGCACGATTTTCAGCAGTTTGTAATTTCGGCACATTTGCAGCTTCATGGCATTCAACGCATCATCAGTTTCTCCATACCCTTCAATTGAAGAAAACTATTTTCTCATTATCCAGCAAAATATCAATTTCTAGCAACTGATCAAATGCTGGCAATTTCTCTATCTCCTCATGTTTCCCATTTGCCATATTTGTAAAATCTCCCATTTGAATGAGATTCGCTGCTTGTAGCTTCTGTTCATTGAGTGAATGTGAAAAATTCTCCCTTTTTAAAGTTTACCTATATCTACTAATTACTACTGCTCAAGTGCATTAATTTCTCTATCTCTCACAATATCCACATTTACAATGAATCCTCGTTGATCTGAAACTGAAAAATCACTGCTTCTGTATTTTTCAGTATACCTTGTTCTCTGCATCTGCTAATTGCTCGATGTTCAGCAGTTTGTAATTGCGGCACATTTGCAGCTTCTCGGCATTCAACGCATCATCAGTTTCTCCATACCCTTCAATTGAAGAAAACTAGTTTCTCACTATCCAGCAAAATATCAATTTCTAGCAATTGATCAAATTCTGGCAATTTCTCTATCTCCTCATGTTTCCCATTTGCCATATTAGTAATATCTCCCAGTTCAATGAGATTCGCTGCTTGTAGCTTCTGTTCATTGAGTGAATGTACAATATTCTCCATTTCCATCAGTTTACCTAGTTCTACTAATTACTACTGTTCAACTGCATTAATGTCTCTATCTCTCACAGTATCCACATTTTCAATGAATGCTCGATCATCTGTAACTGAAAAATCTCTGTTTCTCTATGTTTCATTATACCTTGTTCTCTGCAACTGCCAAATGCTCGATTTTCAGCAATTTGTCAATTCATCACATTTCCAGCTTCTCGCCATTCAACGCAACATCAGTTTCACCATACCCTTCAATTTAAGAAAACTTGTATCTCAGTATCTAGCAAAATATCAAGTTTCTAGCAATTGATCAAATTCTGGCATTTTCTCTATCTCCTCATGTTTCCCATTTGCCATATTTGTAAAATCTCCCATTTCAATGAGATTCGCTGCTTGTAGCTTCTGTTCATTCAGTGAACGTGCACAATTCTCCATTTATATCAGTTTCCCTATATCTTCAATTTAAGAAAACCTGTAGCTTCTGTTCATTCTGTGAATGTGCAAAATTCTCCATTTCCATCAGTTTCCCTATATCTACTAATTTCTACTGTTCAGCTGCATTAATGTCTCTATCTCTCACAATATACACATTTACATGGAATTCTCGTTCATCTGAAACTAAAAAATCTCAGTTTCTGTATTTTTCAGTATAGCTTGTTCTCTGCATCTGCCAGTTCCTCGACGTTCAGAAATTTGTCAGTTCAGCACATTTCCAGCTTCTCGGCATTCAACGCAACATCAGTTTCCCTATATCCTGAATTTAAGATAGCTTGTAGCTTCTGTTCATTCTGTGAATGTGCAAAACTCTCCATTTCCATCAGTTTCCCTATATCTACTAATTTCTACTGTTCAGCTGCATTAATCTCTCACAATATACACATTTACAATGAATCCTCGTTCATCTGAAACTAACAAATCTCTGTTTCTGTATTTTTCAGTATACCTTGTTCTCTGCATCTGCCAATTGCTCCATTTTCAGCAATATGTCAATTCAGCAGATTTCCAGCTTCTCGGCATTCAACGCAACATCAGTTTCTCTATACCCTTCACTTTAAGAAAACTTGTTTCTCTCTATGTAGCAAATTTCAATTTCTAGCAGTTGATCAAATTCTGGCATTTTCCAAATCTCCTCATGTTTCCCATTTGCCATCTTTTTAAAATCTCCCATTTCAATGAGATTCGCTGCATGTAGCTTCTGTTCATTCTGTGAATGTACAATATTCTCCAATTCCATCAGTTTCCCTATTTCTACTAATTTCTACTGTTCAACTGCATTAATGTCTCTATGTCTCACAATATCCACATTTACAATGAATCCTCGTTCATCTGAAACTGAAAAATCTCTTTTTCTCTATTTTTCAGTATACCTTGTTCTCTATAGCTTCAAAATGCTCGATTATCAGCAGTTTGTAATTTCGGCACATTTGCAGCTTCTTGGCATTCAACGGATCATCAGTTTCTCCATACCCTTCAATTGAAGAAAACTAGTTTCTCATTATCCAGCAAAATATCAATTTCTAGCAATTGATCAAATGCTGGCAATTTCTCTATCTCCTCATGTTTCCCATTTGCCATATTTGTAAAATCTCCCATTTCAATGAGATTCGCTGCATGTAGCTTCTGTTCATTCTGTGAATGTACAATATTCTCCATTTCCATCAGTTTACCTATATCTACTAATTCCTACTGTGCAACTGCATTAATTTCTCCATCTCTCACAATATCCACATTTACAATGAATCCTCGTTGATCTGAAACTGAAAAAGCACATTTTCTGTATTTTTCAGCATACCTTGTTCTCTGCATCTGCCAATTGCTCGGTGTTCAGCAATATGTCAGTTCAGCACATTTACAACTTCTCAGCATTCAACGCAACATCAGTTTCTCCATATCCTTCAATTTAAGAAAACTTGTTTCTCAGTATCTAGCAAAATATGAATTTCCAGCAATTGACCAAATTCATGCATTTTCCCTATCACCTTATGTTTCCCATTTCCCATATTTGTAAAATCTCCCATTTCAATGAGATTCGCTGATTGTAGCTTCTGTTCTTTCTCTGAATGTACAAGATTCTCCATTTCCATCGTTTCCCGATATCTACTAATTTCTACTGTTCAACTGCATTAATGTCTCTATCTGTCACAATGCCATATTTGCAATGAATCCTCCTTCATCTGAAACTGAAAATTCTCTATTTCTCTATTTTTCAGTACACCTTGTTCTCTATATCTTCCAAATGCTCGATTTTCAGCAATTTGTCAATTCAGCACATTTTCAACTTGTCGGCATTCAACGTAACATCAGTTTCTCTATATCCTTAAATTTAAGAAAACTTGTTTCTCAGTATCTAGCAAAATATGAATTTCAAGCAATTGATCAAATTCTGGCATTTTCCCTATCTCCTCATGTTTCCCATTTGCCATATTTGTAAAATCTCCCATTTCAATGAGATTCGCTGCTTGTAGCTTCGATTCATTCTGTGAATGTACAATATTCTCCATTTCCATCAGTTTCCCTATTTCTACTAATTTCCACTGTTCAACTGCATTAATGTCTCTATGTCTCACAGTATCCACATTTACAATGAATCCTCATCCATTTGAAACTGAAAAATCTCTGTTTCTCTATTTTTCAGTATACCTTGTTCTCTATATCTTCCAAATGCACGATTTTCAGCAGTTTGTAATTTCGGCACATTTGCAGCTTCATGGCATTCAACGCATCATCAGTTTCTCCATACCCTTCAATTGAAGAAAACTATTTTCTCATTATCCAGCAAAATATCAATTTCTAGCAACTGATCAAATGCTGGCAATTTCTCTATCTCCTCATGTTTCCCATTTGCCATATTTGTAAAATCTCCCATTTGAATGAGATTCGCTGCTTGTAGCTTCTGTTCATTGAGTGAATGTGAAAAATTCTCCCTTTTTAAAGTTTACCTATATCTACTAATTACTACTGCTCAAGTGCATTAATTTCTCTATCTCTCACAATATCCACATTTACAATGAATCCTCGTTGATCTGAAACTGAAAAATCACTGCTTCTGTATTTTTCAGTATACCTTGTTCTCTGCATCTGCTAATTGCTCGATGTTCAGCAGTTTGTAATTTCGGCACATTTGCAGCTTCTCGGCATTCAACGCATCATCAGTTTCTCCATACCCTTCAATTGAAGAAAACTAGTTTCTCACTATCCAGCAAAATATCAATTTCTAGCAATTGATCAAATTCTGGCAATTTCTCTATCTCCTCATGTTTCCCATTTGCCATATTAGTAATATCTCCCAGTTCAATGAGATTCGCTGCTTGTAGCTTCTGTTCATTGAGTGAATGTACAATATTCTCCATTTCCATCAGTTTACCTAGTTCTACTAATTACTACTGATCAACTGCATTAATGTCTCTATCTCTCACAGTATCCACATTTTCAATGAATCCTCGATCATCTGTAACTGAAAAATCTCTGTTTCTCTATGTTTCATTATACCTTGTTCTCTGCAACTGCCAAATGCTCGATTTTCAGCAATTTGTCAATTCATCACATTTCCAGCTTCTCGCCATTCAACGCAACATCAGTTTCACCATACCCTTCAATTTAAGAAAACTTGTTTCTCAGTATCTAGCAAAATATCAAGTTTCTAGCAATTGATCAAATTCTGGCATTTTCTCTATCTCCTCATGTTTCCCATTTGCCATATTTGTAAAATCTCCCATTTCAATGAGATTCGCTGCTTGTAGCTTCTGTTCATTCAGTGAACGTGCAAAATTCTCCATTTATATCATTTTCCCTATATCTACTAATTTCTACTGTTCAGCTGCATTAATGTCTCTATCTCTCACAATATACACATTTACATGGAATTCTCGTTCATCTGAAACTAAAAAATCTCAGTTTCTGTATTTTTCAGTATAGCTTGTTCTCTGCATCTGCCAGTTCCTCGACGTTCAGAAATTTGTCAGTTCAGCACATTTCCAGTTTCTCGGCATTCAACGCAACATCAGTTTCCCTATATCCTGAATTTAAGAAAACTTGTAGCTTCTGTTCATTCTGTGAATGTGCAAAATTCTCCATTTCCATCAGTTTCCCTATATCTACTAATTTCTACTGTTCAGCTGCATTAATGTCTCCATCTCTCACAATATACACATTTACAATGAATCCTCGTTCATCTGAAACTAACAAATCTCTGTTTCTGTATTTTTCAGTATACCTTGTACTCTGCATCTGCCAATTGCTCCATTTTCAGCAATATGTCAATTCAGCACATTTCCAGCTTCTCGGCATTCAACGCAACATCAGTTTCTCTATACCCTTCACTTTAAGAAAACTTGTTTCTCTGTATCTAGCAAATTTCAATTTCTAGCAATTGATCAAATTCTGGCATTTTCCAAATCTCCTCATATTTCCCATCTGCCATATTTTTAAAACCTCCCATTTCAATGAGATTCGCTGCATGTAGCTTCTGTTCATTCTGTGAATGTACAATATTCTCCATTTCCATCAGTTTCCCTATTTCTACTAATTTCTACTGTTCAACTGCATTAATGTCTCTATGTCTCACAATATCCACATTTACAATGAATCCTCGTTCATCTGAAACTGAAAAATCTCTTTTTCTCTATTTTTCAGTATACCTTGTTCTCTATATCTTCCAAATGCTCGATTATCGGCAGTTTGTAATTTCGGCACATTTGCAGCTTCTTGGCATTCAACGCATCATCAGTTTCTCCATACCCTTCAATTGAAGAAAACTAGTTTCTCATTTTCCAGCAAAATATCAATTTCTAGCAACTGATCAAATTCTGGCAATTTCTCATTTCTCCTCATGTTTCCCATTTGCCATATTTGTAAAATCTCCCATTTGAATGAGATTCGCTGCTTGTAGCTTCTGTTCATTGAGTGAATGTGCAAATATTCCCTTTTATCAGTTTCCCTATATCTACTAATTTCTACTGTTCAACTGCATTAATGTCTCTATCTCTCAATATACACATTTACAATGAATCCTCTTTCAGCTGAAACTAAAAAATCTCAGTTTCTGTATTTTTCAGTATACCTTGTTCTCTGCATCTGCCAATTGCTCGATGTTCAGCAATTTGTCAGTTCAGCACATTTTCAGCTTCTTGCATTCAACGCAACATCAGTTTCTCTATACCCTTCAATTTAGGAAAACATAATTCTCAGTATCTAGCAATATATGAATAACCAGCAATTGACCAAATTCTGGCATTTTCCCTATCTCCTCATGTTTCCCATTTCCCATATTTGTAAAATCTCCCATTTCAATGAGATTCCCTGCTTGTAGCTTCTGTTCATTCTGTGAATGTACAATATTCTCCATTTCCATCAGTTTACCTATATCTACTAATTTCTACTGTTCAGCTGCATTAATGTCTCTATCTCTCACAATATACACATTTACATGGAATTCTCGTTCATCTGAAACTAAAAAATCTCAGTTTCTGTATTTTTCAGTATAGCTTGTTCTCTGCATCTGCCAGTTCCTCGACGTTCAGAAATTTGTCAGTTCAGCACATTTCCAGCTTCTCGGCATTCAACGCAACATCAGTTTCTCTATACCCTTCACTTTAAGAAAACTTGTTTCTCTGTATGTAGCAAATTTCAATTTCTAGCAATTGATCAAATTCTGGCATTTTCCAAATCTCCTCATGTTTCCCATTTGCCATATTTTTAAAATCTCCCATTTCAATGAGATTCGCTGCATGTAGCTTCTGTTCATTCTGTGAATGTACAATATTCTCCATTTCCATCAGTTTACCTATCTCTACTAATTCCTACTGTGCAACTGCATTAATTTCTCTATCTCTCACAATATCCACATTTACAATGAATCCTTGTTGATCTGAAACTGAAAAAGCACTTTTTCTGTATTTCTCAGTATACCTTGTTCTCTGCATCTGCCAATTGCTCGATGTTCAGCAATTTGTCAGTTCAGCACATTTACAACTTCTCAGCATTCAACGCAACATCAGTTTCTCCATATCCTTCAATTTAAGAAAATTTGTTTCTCAGTATCTAGCAAAATATGAATTTCCAGCAATTGACCAAATTGATGCATTTTCCCTATCACCTTATGTTTCCCATTTCCCATATTTGTAAAATCTCCCATTTCAATGAGATTCGCTGATTGTAGCTTCTGTTCTTTCTCTGAATGTACAAAATTCTCCATTTCCATCAGTTTCCCGATATCTACTAATTTCTACTGTTCAACTGCATTAATGTCTCTATCTGTCACAATGCCATATTTGCAATGAATCCTCGTTCATCTGAAACTGAAAATTCTCTGTTTCTCTATTTTTCAGTACACCTTGTTCTCTATATCTTCCAAATGCTCGATTTTCAGCAATTTGTCAATTCAGCACATTTTCAACTTGTCGGCATTCAACGCAACATCAGTTTCTCTATATCCTTCAATTTAAGAAAACTTGTTTCTCAGTATCTAGCAAAATATGAATTTCAAGCAATTGATCAAATTCTGGCATTTTCCCTATCTCCTCATGTTTCCCATTTGCCATATTTGTAAAATCTCCCATTTCAATGAGATTCGCAGATTGTAGCTTCGATTCATTCTGTGAATGTACAATATTCTCCATTTCCATCAGTTTCCCTGTTTCTACTAATTTCCACTGTTCAACTGCATTAATGTCTCTATCTCTCACAGTATCCACATTTACAATGAATCCTCATCCATTTGAAACTGAAAAATCTCTGTTTCTCTATTTTTCAGTATACCTTGTTCTCTATATCTTCCAAATGCACGATTTTCAGAAGTTTGTAATTTCGGCACATTTGCAGCTTCATGGCATTCAACGCATCATCAGTTTCTCCATACCCTTCAATTGAAGAAAACTATTTTCTCATTATCCATCAAGATATCAATTTCTAGCAATTGATCAAATGCTGGCAATTTTTCTATCTCCTCATGTTTCCCATTTGCCATATTTGTAAAATCTCCCATTTGAATGAGATTCGCTGCTTGTAGCTTCTGTTCATTGAGTGAATGTGCAAAATTCTCCCTTTTTAAAGTTTACCTATATCTACTAATTACTACTGTTCAAGTGCATTAATTTCTCTATCTCTCACAATATCCACATTTACAATGAATCCTCGTTGATCTGAAACTGAAAAATCACTGTTTCTGTATTTTTCAGTATACCTTGTTCTCTGCATCTACTAATTGCTCGATGTTCAGCAGTTTGTAATTTCGGCACATTTGCAGCTTCTCGGCATTCAACGCATCATCAGTTTCTCCATACCCTTCAGTTGAAGAAAACTAGATTCTCACTATCCAGCAAAATATCAATTTCTAGCAATTGATCAAATTCTGGCAATTTCTCTATCTCCTCATGTTTCCCATTTGCCATATTAGTAATATCTCCCGTTTCAATGAGATTCCCTGCTTGTAGCTTCTGTTCATTGAGTGAATGTACAATATTCTCCATTTCCATCAGTTTACCTATATCTACTAATTACTACTGTTCAACTGCATTAATTTCTCTATCTCTCACAATATCCACATTTACACTGAATCCTCGTTGATCTGAAACTGAAAAGCACTTTTTCTGTATTTTTCAGTATACCTTGTTCTCTGCATCTGCCAATTGCTCGATGTTCAGCAATTTGTCAGTTCAGCACATTTCCAGCTTCTCTGCATTCAACGCAACATCAGTTTCTCTATACCCTTCAATTTAAGAAAACCTGTTTCTCTGTATCTAGAAATTTCAATTTCTAGCAATTGATCCAATTCTGGCATTTATCCTATCTCCTCATGTTTCCCATTTGCCATATTTGTAAAATCTCCCGTTTCAATGAGATTCGCTGCTTGTAGCATCTATTCATTCTGTGAATGTACAATATTCTCCATTTCCATCAGTTTCCCTATTTCTACTAATTACTACTGTTCAACTGCATTAATGTCTCTATCTCTCACAGTATGCACATTTTCAATGAATCCTCGATCATCTGTAACTGAAAAATCTCTGTTTCTCTATGTTTCATTATACCTTGTTCTCTGCAACTGCCAATTGCTCGATTTTCAGCAATATAACAATTCAGCACATTTCCAGCTTCTCGGCATTCAACGCAACATCAGTTTCTCTATACCCTTCACTTTAAGAAAACTTGTTTCTCTGTATCTTGCAAATTTCAATTTCTAGCAATTGATCAAATTCTGGCATTTTCCAAATCTCCTCATGTTTCCCATTTGCCAATTTTTAAAATCTCCCATTTCAATGAGATTCGCTGCATGTAGCTTCTGTTCATTCTGTGAATGTACAATATTCTCCATTTCCATCAGTTTCCCTATTTCTACTAATTTCTACTGTTCAACTGCATTAATGTCTCTATGTCTC
Source organism: Cetorhinus maximus (assembly GCF_964194155.1). Classification (NCBI taxonomy): domain Eukaryota; kingdom Metazoa; phylum Chordata; class Chondrichthyes; order Lamniformes; family Cetorhinidae; genus Cetorhinus; species Cetorhinus maximus. Next base: position 121,730 of record NW_027596700.1, read on the forward strand.
ACAATATCCACATTTACAATGAATCCTCGTTCATCTGAAACTGAAAAATCTCTTTTCTCTATTTTTCAGTATACGTTGTTCTCTATATCTTCCAAATGCACGATTTTCAGCAGTTTGTAATTTCGGCACATTTGCAGCTTCATGGCATTCAACGCATCATCAGTTTCTCCATACCCTTCAATTGAAGAAGACTATTTTCTCATTATCCAGCAAAATATCAATTTCTAGCAATTGATCAAATGCTGGCAATTTCTCTATCTCCTCATGTTTCCCATTTGCCATATTTGTAAAATCTCCCATTTGAATGAGATTCGCTGCTTGTAGCTTCTGTTCATTGAGTGAATGTGCAAAATTCTCCCTTTTTAAAGTTTACCTATATCTACTAATTACTACTGTTCAAGTGCATTAATTTCTCTATCTCTCACAATATCCACATTTACAATGAATCCTCGTTGATCTGAAACTGAAAAATCACTGTTTCTGTATTTTTCAGTATACCTTGTTCTCTGCATCTGCTAATTGCTCGATGTTCAGCAATTTGTCAGTTCAGCACATTTCCAGCTTCTCGGCATTCAACGCAACATCAGTTTCTCTATACCCTTCACTTTAAGAAAACTTGTTTCTCAGTATCTAGATATTTCAATTTCTAGCAATTGATCAAATTCTGGCATTTTTCCTATCTCCTCATGTTTCCCATTTGCCATATTAGTAAAATCTCCCGTTTCAATGAGATTCGCTGCTTGTAGCATCTACTCATTCTGTGAATGTACAATATTCTCCATTTCGATCAGTTTCCCTCGTTCTACTAATTACTACGGTTCAACTGCATTAATGTCTCTATCTCTCACAGTATCCACATTTTCAATGAATCCTCGATCATCTGTAACTGAAAAATCTCTGTTTCTCTATGTTTCATTATACCTTGTTCTCTGCAACTGCCAAATGCTCGACTTTCAGCAATTTGTCAATTCATCACATTTCCAGCTTCTCGCCATTCAACGCAACATCAGTTTCACCATACCCTTCAATTTAAGAAAACTTGTTTCTCAGTATCTAGCAAAATATCAAGTTTCTAGCAATTGATCAAATTCTGGCATTTTCTCTATCTCCTCATGTTTCCCATTTGCCATATTTGTAAAATCTCCCATTTCAATGAGATTCGCTGCTTGTAGCTTCTGTTCATTCAGTGAACGTGCACAATTCTCCATTTATATCAGTTTCCCTATATCTTCAAATTAAGAAAACCTGTAGCTTCTGTTCATTCTGTGAATGTGCAAAATTCTCCATTTCCATCAGTTTCCCTATATCTACTAATTTCTACTGTTCAGCTGCATTAATGTCTCTATCTCTCACAATATACACATTTACATGGAATTCTCGTTCATCTGAAACTAATAAATCTCAGTTTCTGTATTTTTCAGTATAGCTTGTTCTCTGCATCTGCCAGTTCCTCGACGTTCAGAAATTTGTCAGTTCAGCACATTTCCAGCTTCTCGGCATTCAACGCAACATCAGTTTCCCTATATCCTGAATTTAAGAAAGCTTGTAGCTTCTGTTCATTCTGTGAATGTGCAAAACTCTCCATTTCCATCAGTTTCCCTATATCTACTAATTTCTACTGTTCAGCTGCATTAATCTCTCACAATATACACATTTACAATGAATCCTCGTTCATCTGAAACTAACAAATCTCTGTTTCTGTATTTTTCAGTATACCTTGTTCTCTGCATCTGCCAATTGCTCCATTTTCAGCAATATGTCAATTCAGCACATTTCCAGCTTCTCAGCATTCAACGCAACATCAGTTTCTCCATATCCTTCAATTTAAGAAAACTTGTTTCTCAGTATCTAGCAAAATATGAATTTCAAGCAATTGATCAAATTCTGGCATTTTCCCTATCTCCTCATGTTTCCCATTTGCCATATTTGTAAAATCTCCCATTTCAATGAGATTCGCTGCTTGTAGCTTCGATTCATTCTGTGAATGTACAATATTCTCCATTTCCATCAGTTTCCCTATTTCTACTAATTTCCACTGTTCAACTGCATTAATGTCTCTATCTCTCACAGTATCCACATTTACAATGAATCCTCATCCATTTGAAACTGTAAAATCTCTGTTTCTCTATTTTTCAGTATACCTTGTTCTCTATATCTTCCAAATGCACGATTTTCAGCAGTTTGTAATTTCGGCACATTTGCAGCTTCATGGCATTCAACGCATCATCAGTTTCTCCATACCCTTCAATTGAAGAAAACTATTTTCTCATTATCCAGCAAAATATCAATTTCTAGCAACTGATCAAATGCTGGCAATTTCTCTATCTCCTCATGTTTCCCATTTGCCATATTTGTAAAATCTCCCATTTGAATGAGATTCGCTGCTTGTAGCTTCTGTTCATTGAGTGAATGTGCAAAATTCTCCCTTTTTAAAGTTTACCTATATCTAATAATTACTACTGCTCAAGTGCATTAATTTCTCTATCTCTCATATTATCCACACTTACAATGAATCCTCGTTCATCTGAAACTGAAAAAGCACTTTTTCTGTATTTTTCAGTTTACCTTGTTCTCTGCATCTGCCAATTGCTCGATGTTCAGCAATTTGTCAGTTCAGCACATTTCCAGCTTCTCGGCATTCAACGCAACATCAGTTTCTCTATACCCTTCAATTTAAGAAAACTTGTTTCTCAGTATCTAGAAATTTCAATTTCTAGCAATTGATCAAATTCTGGCATTTTTCCTATCTCCTCATGTTTCCCATTTGCCATATTTGCAAAATCTCCCATTTGAATGAGATTCGCTGCTGGTAGCTTCTGTTCATTGAGTGAATGTGCAAAATTCTCCCTTTTTATCAGTTTCGCTATATCTACTAATTTCTACTGTTCAACTGCATTAATGTCTCTATCTCTCAATATACACATTTACAATGAATCCTCATTCAGCTGAAACTAAAAAATCTCAGTTTCTGTATTATTCAGTATACCTTGTTCTCTGCATCTGCCAATTGCTTGATTTTCAACAATTTGTCAATTCAGTACATTTCCAGCTTCTCGGCATTCAACGCATCATCAGTTTATCTATATCCTTCAATTTAAGAAAACTTGTTTCTCAGTATCTAGCAAAATATGAATAACCAGCAATTGACCAAATTCTGGCATTTTCCCTATCTCCTCATGTTTCCCATTTGCCATATTGGTAAAATCTCCCATTTCAATGAGTTTCGCTGCTTGTAGCTTCTGTTCATTCTGTGAATGTACAATATTCTCCATTTCCATCAGTTTACCTATATCTACTATTTACAACTGTTCAACTGCATTAATTTCTCTATCTCTCACAATATCCACATTTACAATGAATCCTCGTTGATCTGAAACTAAAAAATCACTGTTTCTGTATTTTTCAGTATACCTTGTTCTCTGCCTCTGCCAATTGCTCGATGTTCAGCAATTGGACAATTCAGCACATTTCCAGCTTCTTGCATTCAACGCAACATCAGTTTCTCTATACCCTTCAATTTAAGAAAACATGTTTCTCTGTATCTAGCAAAATATCAAGTTTCTAGCAATTGATCAAATTCTGGCATTTTCTCTATCTCCTCATGTTTCCCATTTGCCATATTTGTAAAATTTCCCATTTCAATGAGATTCGCTGCTTGTAGCTTCTGTTCATTCAGTGAACGTGCAAAATTCTCCATTTATATCATTTTCCCTATATCTACTAATTTCTACTGTTCAGCTGCATTAATGTGTCTATCTCTCACAATATACACATTTACATGGAATTCTCGTTCATCTGAAACTAAAAAATCTCAGTTTCTGTATTTTTCAGTATAGCTTGTTCTCTGCATCTGCCAGTTCCTCGACGTTCAGAAATTTGTCTGTTCAGCACATTTCCAGCTTCTCGGCATTGAACGCAACATCAGTTTCCCTATATCTTCAATTTAAGATAACTTGTAGCTTCTGTTCATTCTGTGAATGTGCAAAATTCTCCATTTCCATCAGTTTCCCTATATCTACTAATTTCTACTGTTCAGCTGCATTAATGTCTCTATCTCTCACAATATATACATTTACATGGAATTCTCGTTCATCTGAAACTAAAAAATCTCAGTTTCTGTATTTTTCAGTATAGCTTGTTCTCTGCATCTGCCAGTTCCTCGACGTTCAGAAATTTGTCAGTTCAGCACATTTCCAGCTTCTCGGCATTCAACGCAACATCAGTTTCCCTATATCTTCAATTTAAGTAAACTTGTAGCTTCTGTTCATTCTGTGAATGTGCAAAATTCTCCATTTCCATCAGTTTCCCTATATCTACTAATTTCTACTGTTCAGCTGCATTAATGTCTCTATCTCTCACAATATACACATTTACAATGAATCCTCGTTCATCTGAAACTAACAAATCTCAGTTTCTGTATTTTTCAGTATACCTTGTTCTCTGGATCTGCCAATTGCTCGATTTTCAGCAATATACCAATTCAGCACATTTCCAGCTTCTCGGCATTCAACGCAACATCAGTTTCTCTATACCCTTCACTTTAGGAAAACTTGTTTCTCTGTATCTAGAAAATTTCAATTTCTAGCAATTGATCAAATTCTGGCATTTTCCAAATCTCCTCATGTTTCCCATTTGCCATCTTTTTAAAATCTCCCATTTCAATGAGATTCGCTGCATGTAGCTTCTGTTCATTCTGTGAATGTACAATATTCTCCATTTCCATCAGTTTCCCTATTTCTACTAATTTCTACTGTTCAACTGCATTAATGTCTCTATGTCTCACAATATCCACATTTACAATGAATCCTCGTTCATCTGAAACTGAAAAATCTCTTTTTCTCTATTTTTCAGTATACCTTGTTCTCTATATCTTCCAAATGCACGATTTTCAGCAGTTTGTAATTTCGGCACATTTGCAGCTTCATGGCATTCAACGCATCATCAGTTTCTCCATACCCTTCAATTGAAGAAAACTATTTTCTCATTATCCAGCAAAATATCAATTTCTAGCAATTGATCAAATGCTGGCAATTTCTCTATCTCCTCATGTTTCCCATTTGCCATATTTGTAAAATCTCCCATTTGAATGAGATTCGCTGCTTGTAGCTTCTGTTCATTGAGTGAATGTGCAAAATTCTCCCTTTTTAAAGTTTACCTATATCTACTAATTACTACTGTTCAAGTGCATTAATTTCTCTATCTCTCACAATATCCACATTTACAATGAATCCTCGTTGATCTGAAACTGAAAAATCACTGTTTCTGTATTTTTCAGTATACCTTGTTCTCTGCATCTGCTAATTGCTCGATGTTCAGCAATTTGTCAGTTCAGCACATTTCCAGCTTCTCGGCATTCAACGCAACCTCAGTTTCTCTATACCCTTCAATTTAAGAAAACTTGTTTCTCTGCATCTAGCAAATTTCAATTTCTAGCAATTGATCAAATTCTGGCAATTTCTCTATCTCCTCATGTTTCCCAATTGACATATTTGTAAAATCTCCCATTTGAATGAGATTCGCTGCTGGTAGCTTCTGTTCATTGAGTGAATGTGCAAAATTCTCCCTTTTTATCAGTTTCGCTATATCTACTAATTTCTACTGTTCAACTGCATTAATGTCTCTATCTCTCAATATACGCATTTACAATGAATCCTCGTTCATCTGAAACTGAAAAATCTCAGTTTCTGTATTTTTCAGTATACCTTGTTCCCTGCATCTGCCAATTGCTTGATTTTCAGCAATTTGTCATTTCAGAACATTTCCAGCTTATCGGCATTCAACGCATCATCAGTTTCTCCATACCCTTCAATTTAAGAAAACTTGTTTCTCAGTATCTAGCAAAATATGAATAACCAGCAATTGACCAAATTCTGGCATTTTCCCTATCTCCTCATGTTTCCCATTTGCCATATTGGTAAAATCTCCCATTTCAATGAGATTCGCTGCTTGTAGTTTCTGTTCATTCTGTGAATGTACAATATTCTCCATTTCCATCAGTTTACCTATATCTACTAATTACTACTGTTCATCTGCATTAATTTCTCTATCTCTCACAATATCCACATTTACAATGAATCCTCGTTGATCTGAAACTGAAAAATCACTGTTTCTGTATTTTTCAGTATACCTCGTTCTCTGCATCTGCCAATTGCTCGATGTTCAGCAATTTGTCAGTTCAGCACATTTCCAGCTTCTCGGCATTCAACGCAACATCAGTTTCTCTATACCCTTCAATTTAAGAAAACTTGTTTCTCAGTATTTAGAAATTTCAATTTCTAGCAATTGATCAAATTCTGGCATTTTTCCTATCTCCTCATGTTTCCCATTTGCCATATTTGTAAAATCTCCCGTTTCAATGAGATTCGCTGCTTGTAGCTTCTGTTCATTCAGTGAACGTGCAAAATTCTCCATTTATATCATTTTCCCTATATCTACTAATTTCTACTTTTCAGCTGCATTAATGTCTCTATCTCTCACAATATACACATTTACATGGAATTCTCGTTCATCTGAAACTAAAAAATCTCAGTTTCTGTATTTTTCAGTATAGCTTGTTCTCTGCATCTGCCAGTTCCTCGACGTTCAGAAATTTGTCAGTTCAGCACATTTCCAGCTTCTCGGCATTCAACACAACATCAGTTTCCCTATATCTTCAATTAAAGAAAACTTGTAGCTTCTGCTCATTCTGTGAATGTGCAAAATTCTCCATTTCCATCAGTTTCCCTATATCTACTAATTTCTACTGTTCAGCCTCATTAATGTCTCTATCTCTCACAATATAAACATTTACAATGAATCCTCGTTCATCTGAAACTAACAAATCTCTGTTTCTGTATTTTTCAGTATACCTTGTTCTCTGGATCTGCCAATTGCTCGATTTTCAGCAGTTTGTAATTTCAGCACATTTGCAGCTTCTCGGCATTCAACGCATCATCAGTTTCTCCATACCCTTCAATTGAAGAAAACTAGTTTCTCACTATCCAGCAAAATATCAATTTCTAGCAATTGATCAATTTCTGGCAATTTCTCTATCTCCTCATGTTTCCCATTTGCCATATTAGTAATATCTCCCAGTTCAATGAGATTCGCTGCTTGTAGCTTCTGTTCATTGAGTGAATGTGCAAAATTCTCCCTTTTTATCAGTTTCCCTATATCTACTAATTTCTACTGTTCAACTGCATTATTGTCTCTATCTCTCAATATACACATTTACAATTAATCCTCGTTCATCTGAAACTAAAAAATCTCAGTTTCTGTATTTTTCAGTATACCTTGTTCTCTGCATCTGCCAATGGCTCGATTTTCAACAATTAGTCAATTCTGCACATTTCCAGCTTCTCGGCATTCAACGCAACATCAGTTTCTCTATATCCTTCAATTTAAGAAAACTTGTTTCTCAGTATCTAGCAAAATATGAATAACCAGCAATTGACCAAATTCTGGCATTTTCCCTATCTCCTCATGTTTCCCATTTGCCATATTGGTAAAATCTCCCATTTCAATGAGATTCGCTGCTTGTAGCTTCTGTTCATTCTGTGAATGTACAATATTCTCCATTTCCATCAGTTTACCTATATCTACTAATTACTACTGTTCAACTGCATTAATTTCTCTATCTCTCACAATATCCACATTTACAATGAATCCTCGTTGATCTGAAACTGAAAAAGCACTTTTTCTGTATTTTTCAGTATACCTTGTTCTCTGCATCTGCCAATTGCTCGATGTTCAGCAATTTGTCAGTTCAGCACATTTCCAGCTTCTCGGCATTCAACGCAACATCAGTTTCTCTATACCCTTCAATTTAAGAAAACTTGTTTCTCAGTGTCTAGAAATTTCAATTTCTAGCAATTGATCAAATTCTGGCATTTTTCCTATCTCCTCATGTTTCCCATTTGCCATATTTGTAAAAACTCCCGTTTCAATGAGATTCGCTGCTTGTAGCATCTATTCATTCTGTGAATGTACAATATTCTCCATTTCCATCAGTTTCCCTATTTCTACTAATTACTACTGTTCAACTGCATTAATATCTCTATCTCTCACAGTATCCACATTTTCAATGAATCCTCGATCATCTGTAACTGAAAAATCTCTGTTTCTCTATGTTTCATTATACCTTGTTCTCTGCAACTGCCAAATGCTCGATTTTCAGCAATTTGTCAATTCATCACATTTCCAGCTTCTCGCCATTCAACGCAACATCAGTTTCACCATACCCTTCAAGTTAAGAAAACTTGTTTCTCAGTATCTAGCAAAATATCAAGTTTCTAGCAATTGATCAAATTCTGGCATTTTCTCTATCTCCTCATGTTTCCCATTTGCCAACATTTTAAAATCTCCCATTTGAATGAGATTCGCTGCATGTAGCTTCTGTTCATTCTGTGAATGTACAATATTCTCCATTTCCATCAGTTTCCCTATTTCTACTAATTTCTACTGTTCAAATGCATTAATGTCTCTATGTCTCACAATATCCACATTTACAATGAATCATCGTTGATCTGAAACTGAAAAATCACTGTTTCTGTATTTTTCAGTATACCTTGTTCTCTGCATCTGCCAATTGCTCAATGTTCAGCAATTTGTCAGTTCAGCACATTTCGAGCTTCTCGGCATTCAACGCAACATCAGTTTCTCTATACCCTTCAATTTAAGAAAACTTGTTTCTCAGTATCTAGAAATTTCAATTTCTAGCAATTGATCAAATTCGGGCATTTTTCCTATCTCCTCATGTTTCCCATTTGCCATATTTGTAAAATCTCCCGTTTAAATGAGATTCGCTGCTTGTAGCTTCTGTTCATTCAGTGAACGTGCAAAATTCTCCATTTATATCATTTTCCCTATATCTACTAATTTCTACTTTTCAGCTGCATTAATGTCTCTATCTCTCACAATATACACATTTACATGGAATTCTCGTTCATCTGAAACTAAAAAATCTCAGTTTCTGTATTTTTCAGTATAGCTTGTTCTCTGCATCTGCCAGTTCCTCGACGTTCAGAAATTTGTCAGTTCAGCACATTTCCAGCTTCTCGGCATTCAACACAACATCAGTTTCCCTATATCTGCAATTAAAGAAAACTTGTAGCTTCTGCTCATTCTGTGAATCTGCAAAATTCTCCATTTCCATCAGTTTCCCTATATCTACTAATTTCTACTGTTCAGCCGCATTAATGTCTCTATCTCTCACAATATAAACATTTACAATGAATCCTCGTTCATCTGAAACTAACAAATCTCTGTTTCTGTATTTTTCAGTATACCTTGTTCTCTGGATCTGCCAATTGCTCGATGTTCAGCAATTTGACAGTTCAGCACATTTCCAGCTTCTTGCATTCAACGCAACATCAGTTTCTCCATACCCTTCAATTGAAGAAAACTTGTTTCTCAGTATGTACAAAATATCAAGTTTCTAGCAATTGATCAAATTCTGGCATTTTCTCTATCTCCTCATGTTTCCCATTTGCCATATTTGTAAAATCTCCCATTTGAATGAGATTCGCTGCTTGTAGCTTCTGTTCATTGAGTGAATGTGCTAAATTCTCCCTTTTTAAAGTTTACCTATATCTAATAATTACTACTGTTCAACTGCATTAATTTCTCTATCTCTCACAATATCCACATTTACAATGAATCCTCGTTGATCTGAAGCTTAAAAATCACTGTTTCTGTATTTTTCAGTATACCTTGTTCTCTGCATCTGCTAATTGCTCGATGTTCAGCAATTTGTCAGTTCAGCACATTTCCAGTTTCTCGGCATTCAACGCAACATCAGTTTCTCTATACCCTTCACTTTAAGAAAACTTGTTTCTCTGCATCTAGCAAATTTCAATTTCTAGCTATTGATCAAATTCTGGCATTTTCCAAATCTCCTCATGTTTCCCATTTGCCATCTATTTAAAATCTCCCATTTCAATGAGATTCGCTGCATGTAGCTTCTGTTCATTCTGTGAATGTACAATATTCTCCATTTCCATCAGTTTCCCTATTTCTACTAATTTCTACTGTTCAACTGCATTAATGTCTCTATGTCTCACAATATCCACATTTACAATGAATCCTCGTTCATCTGAAACTGAAAAAGCCCTGTTTCTCTATTTTTCAGTATACCTTGTTCTCTATATCTTCCAAATGCTCGATTTTCAGCAGTTTGTAATTTCAGCACATTTGCAGCTTTCGGCATTCAACGCATCATCAGTTTCTCCATACCCTTCAAGTTAAGAAAACTTGTTTCTCAGTATCTAGCAAAATATCAAGTTTCTAGCAATTGATCAAATGCTGGCATTTTCTCTATCTCCTCATGTTTCCCATTTGCCATATTTGTAAAATCTCCCATTTCAATGAGATTCGCTGCTTGTAGCTTCTGTTCATTCAGTGAACGTGCAAAATTCTCTATTTATATCATTTTCCCTATATCTACTAATTTCTACTGTTCAGCTGCATTAATGTCTCTATCTCTCACAATATACACATTTACAATGAATCCTCGTTCATCTGAAACTAAAAAATCTCAGTTTCTGTACTTTTCAGTATAGCTTGTTCTCTGCATCTGCCAGTTCCTCGAAGTTCAGAAATTTGTCAGTTCAGCACATTTCCAGCTTCTCGGCATTCAACGCAACATCAGTTTCCTATATCCTGAATTTAAGAAATCTTGTAGCTTCTGTTCATTCTGTGAATGTGCAAAATTCTCCATTTCCATCAGTTTCCCTATATCTACTAATTTCTACTGTTCAGCTGCATTAATGTCTCTATCTCTCACAATATACACATTTACAATGAATCCTCGTTCATCTGAAACTAACAAATCTCTGTTTCTGTATTTTTCAGTATACCTTGTTCTCTGCATCTGCCAATTGCTCCATTTTCAGCAATATACCAATTCAGCACATTTCCAGCTACTCGGCATTCAACGCAACATCAGTTTCTCTATACCCTTCACTTTAAGAAAACTTGTTTCTCTGTATCTAGCAAATTTCAATTTCTAGCAATTGATCAAATTCTGGCATTTTCCAAATCTCCTCATGTTTCCCATTTGCCATCTTTTTAAAATCTCCCATTTCAATGAGATTCGCTGCATGTAGCTTCTGTTCATTCTGTGAATGTACAATATTCTCCATTTCCATCAGTTTCCCTATTTCTACTAATTTCTACTGTTCAACTGCATTAATGTCTCTATGTCTCACAATATCCACATTTACAATGAATCCTCGTTCATCTCAAACTGAAAAATCTCTTTTTCTCTATTTTTCAGTATACCTTGTTCTCTATATCTTCCAAATGCACCATTTTCAGCAGTTTGTAATTTCGGCACATTTGCAGCAAAATGGCATTCAACGCATCATCAGTTTCTCCATACCCTTCAATTGAAGAAAACTATTTTCTCATTATCCAGCAAAATATCAATTTCTAGCAATTGATCAAATGCTGGCAATTTCTCTATCTCCTCATGTTTCCCATTTGCCATATTTGTAAAATCTCCCATTTGAATGAGATTCGCTGCTTGTAGCTTCTGTTCATTGAGTGAATGTGCAAAATTCTCCCTTTTTAAAGTTTACCTATATCTACTAATTACTACTGTTCAAGTGCATTAATTTCTCTATCTCTCACAATATCCACATTTACAATGAATCCTCGTTGATCTGAAACTGAAAAATCACTGTTTCTGTATTTTTCAGTATACCTTGTTCTCTGCATCTGCCAATTGCTTGATTTTCAGCAATTTGTCAATACAGCACATTTCCAGCTTCTCGGCATTCAACGCATCATCAGTTTCTCTATATCCTTCAATTTAAGAAAACTTGTTTCTCAGTATCTAGCAAAATATGAATAACCAGCAATTGACCAAATTCTGGCATTTTCCCTATCTCCTCATGTTTCCCATTTGCCATATTGGTAAAATCTCCCATTTCAATGAGATTCGCTGCTTGTAGCTTCTGTTCATTCTGTGAATGTTCAATATTCTCCATTTCCATCAGTTTACCTATATCTACTAATTACTACTGTTCAACTGCATTAATTTCTCTATCTCTCACAATATCTACATTTACAATGAATCCTCGTTGATCTGAAACTGAAAAATCACTGTTTCTGTATTTTTCAGTATACCTTGTTCTCTGCATCTGCCAATTGCTCGATGTTCAGCAATTTGACAGTTCAGCACATTTCCAGCTTCTTGCATTCAACGCAACATCAGTTTCACCATACCCTTGAATTTAAGAAAACTTGTTTCTCAGTATCTACAAAATATCAAGTTTCTAGCAATTGATCAAATTCTGGCATTTTCTCTATCTCCTCATGTTTCCCATTTGCCATATTTGTAAAATCTCCCATTTCAAAGAGATTCGCTGCTTGTAGCTTCTGTTCATTGAGTGAATGTGCAAAATTACCCTTTTTATCAGTTTCCCTATTTCTACTAATTACTACTGTTCAACTGCATTAATGTCTCTATCTCTCAATATACACATTTACAATGAATCCTCTTTCAGCTGAAACTAAAAAATCTCAGTTTCTGTATTTTTCAGTATACCTTGTTCTCCGCATCTGCCAATTGCTTGATTTTCAGCAATTTGTCAATTCAGCACATTTCCAGCTTCTCGGCATTCAACGCAACATCAGTTTCTCTATATCCTTCAATTTAAGAAAGCTTGTTTCTCAGTATCTAGCAAAATATGAATAACCAGCAATTGACCAAATTCTGGCATTTTCACTATCTCCTCATGTTTCCCATTTACCATATTGGTAAAATCTCCCATTTCAATGAGATTCCCTGCTTGTAGCTTCTGTTCATTCTGTGAATGTACAATATTCTCCATTTCCATCAGTTTACCTATATCTACTAATTACTACTGTTCAACTGCATCAATTTCTCTATCTCTCACAATATCCACATTTACAATGAATCCTCGTTGATCTGAAACTGAAAAATCACTGTTTCTGTATTTTTCAGTATACCTTGTTCTCTGCATCTGCCAATTGCTCGATGTTCAGCAATTTGTCAGTTCAGCACATTTCCAGCTTCTTGCATTCAACGCAACATCAGTTTCTCTATACCCTTCAATTTAAGAAAACATATTTCTCAGTATCTAGCAATTTCAATTTCTAGCAATTGATCAAATTCTGGCATTTTTCCTATCTCCTCATGTTTCCCATTTGCCATATTTGTAAAATCTCCCGTTTCAATGAGATTCGCTGCTTGTAGCATCTATTCATTCTGTGAATGTACAATATTCTCCATTTCCATCAGTTTCCCTATTTCTACTAATTACTACTGTTCAACTGCATTAATGTCTCTATCTCTCACAGTATCCACATTTTCAATGAATCCTCGATCATCTGTAACTGAAAAATCTCTGTTTCTCTATGTTTCATTATACCTTGTTCTCTGCAACTGCCAAATGCTCGATTTTCAGCAATTTGTCAATTCATCACATTTCCAGCTTCTCGCCATTCAACGCAACATCAGTTTCACCATACCCTTCAAGTTAAGAAAACTTGTTTCTCAGTATCTAGCAATATATCAAGTTTGTAGCAATTGATCAAATTCTGGCATTTTCTCTATCTCCTCATGTTTCCCATTTGCCATATTTGTAAAATCTCCCATTTCAATGAGATTCGCTGCTTGTAGCTTCTGTTCATTCAGTGAACGTGCAAAATTCTCCATTTATATCATTTTCCCTATATCTACTAATTTCTACTGTTCAGCTGCATAAATGTGTCTATCTCTCACAATATACACATTTACATGGAATTCTCGTTCATCTGAAACTAATAAATCTCAGTTTCTGTATTTTTCAGTATAGCTTGTTCTCTGCATCTGCCAGTTCCTCGACGTTCAGAAATTTGTCAGTTCAGCACATTTCCAGCTTCTCGGCATTCAACGCAACATCAGTTTCCCTATATCCTGAATTTAAGAAAACTTGTAGCTTCTGTTCATTCTGTGAATGTGCAAAATTCTCCATTTCCATCAGGTTCACTATATCTACTAATTTCTACTGTTCAGCTGCATTAATGTCTCTATCTCTCACAATATACACATTTACAATGAATCCTCGTTCATCTGAAACTAACAAATCTCTGTTTCTGTATTTTTCAGTATACCTTGTTCTCTGCATCTGCCAATTGCTCCATTTTCAGCAATATGTCAATTCAGCACATTTCCAGCTTCTCGGCATTCAACGCAACATCAGTTTCTCTATACCCTTCACTTTAAGAAAACTTGTTTCTCTGTATGTAGCAAATTTCAATTTCTAGCAATTGATCAAATTCTGGCATTTTCCAAATCTCCTCATGTTTCCCATTTGCCATCTTTTTAAAATCTCCCATTTCAATGAGATTCGCTGCATGTAGCTTCTGTTCATTCTGTGAATGTACAATATTCTCCATTTCCATCAGTTTCCCTATTTCTACTAATTTCTACTGTTCAACTGCATTAATGTCTCTATGTCTCACAATATCCACATTTACAATTAATCCTCGTTCATCTGAAACTGAAAAATCTCTTTTTCTCTATTTTTCAGTATACCTTGTTCTCTATATCTTCCAAATGCTCGATTATCAGCAGTTTGTAATTTCGGCACATTTGCAGCTTCATGGCATTCAACGCATCATCAGTTTCTCCATACCCATCAATTGAAGAAAACTAGTTTCTCATTATCCAGCAAAATATCAATTTCTAGCAATTGATCAAATTCTGGCAATTTCTCTATCTCCTCATGTTTCCCATTTGCCATATTTGTAAAATCTCCCATTTGAATGAGATTCGCTGCTTGTAGCTTCTGTTCATTCTGTGAATGTGTAAAATTCTCCCATTTTATCAGTTTCCCTATATCTACTAATTTCTACTGTTCAACTGCATTATTGTCTCTATCTCTCAATATACACATTTACAATGAATCCTCGTTGATCTGAAACTGAAAAATCACTGTTTCTGTATTTTTCAGTATAGCTTGTTCTCTGCATCTGCCAGTTCCTCGACGTTCAGAAATTTGTCAGTTCAGCACATTTCCAGCTTCTCGGCATTCAACGCAACATCAGTTTCCCTATATCTTCAATTTAAGAAAACTTGTAGCTTCTGTTCATTCTGTGAATGTGCAAAATTCTCCATTTCCATCAGGTTCACTATATCTACTAATTTCTACTGTTCAGCTGCATTAATGTCTCTATCTCTCACAATATACACATTTACAATGAATCCTCGTTCATCTGAAACTAACAAATCTCAGTTTCTGTATTTTTCAGTATACCTTGTTCTCTGGATCTGCCAATTGCTCGATTTTCAGCAATATACCAATTCAGCACATTTCCAGCTTCTCGGCATTCAACGCAACATCAGTTTCTCTATACCCTTCACTTTAAGAAAACTTGTTTCTCTGTATCTAGCAAATTTCAATTTCTAGCAATTGATCAAATTCTGGCATTTTCCAAATCTCCTCATGTTTCCCATTTGCCATCTTTTTAAAATCTCCCATTTCAATGAGATTCGCTGCATGTAGCTTCTGTTCATTCTGTGAATGTACAATATTCTCCATTTCCATCACTTTCCCTATTTCTACTAATTTCTACTGTTCAACTGCATTAATGTCTCTATGTCTCACAATATCCACATTTTCAATGAATCCTCGTTCATCTGAAACTGAAAAATCTCTTTTTCTCTATTTTTCAGTATACCTTGTTCTCTACTTCTTCCAAATGCACGATTTTCAGCAGTTTGTAATTTCGGCACATTTGCAGCTTCATGACATTCAACGCATCATCAGTTTCTCCATACCCTTCAATTGAAGAAAACTATTTTCTCATTATCCAGCAAAATATCAATTTCTAGCAATTGATCAAATGCTGGCAATTTCTCTATCTCCTCATGTTTCCCAACTGCCATATTTGTAAAATCTCCCATTTGAATGAGATTCGCTGCTTGTAGCTTCTGTTCATTGAGTGAATGTGCAAAATTCTCCCTTTTTAAAGTTTACCTATATCTACTAATTACTACTGTTCAAGTGCATTAATTTCTCTATCTCTCACAATATCCACATTTACAATGAATCCTCGTTGATCTGAAACTGAAAAATCACTGTTTCTGTATTTTTCAGTATACCTTGTTCTCTGCATCTGCTAATTGCTCGATGTTCAGCAATTTGTCAGTTCAGCACATTTCCAGCTTCTCGGCATTCAACGCAACCTCAGTTTCTATATACCCTTCAATTTAAGAAAACTTGTTTCTCTGCATCTAGCAAATTTCAATTTGTAGCAATTGATCAAATTCTGGCAATTTCTCTATCTCCTCATGTTTCCCATTTGACATATTTGTAAAATCTCCCATTTGAATGAGATTCGCTGCTGGTAGCTTCTGTTCATTCAACGATTGTGCAAAATTCTCCCTTTTTATCAGTTTCGCTATATCTACTAATTTCTACTGTTCAACTGCATTAATGTCTCTATCTCTCAATATACACATTTACAATGAATCCTCTTTCAGCTGAAACTAAAAAATCTCAGTTTCTGTATTTTTCAGTATACCTTGTTCTCTGCATCTGCCAATTGCTCGATGTTCAGCAATTTGTCAGTTCAGCACATTTCCAGCTTTTCGGCATTCAACGCAACATCATTTTCTCTATACCATTCAATTTAAGAAAACTTGTTTCTCAGTATCAAGAAATTTCAATTTCTAGCAATTGATCAAATTCTGGCATTTTTCCTATCTCCTCATGTTTCCCATTTGCCATATTTGTAAAATCTCCCGTTTCAATGAGATTCGCTGCTTGTAGCATCTATTCATTCTGTGAATGTACAATATTCTCCATTTCCATCAGTTTCCCTATTTCTACTAATTACTACTGTTCAACTGCATTAATGTCTCTATCTCTCACTGTATCCACAGTTTCAATGAATCCTCGATCATCTGTAACTGAAAAATCTCTGTTTCTCTATGTTTCATTATACCTTGTTCTCTGCAACTGCCAAATGCTCGATTTTCAGCAATTTGTCAATTCATCACATTTCCAGCTTCTCGCCATTCAACGCAACATCAGTTTCACCATACCCTTCAATTTAAGAAAACTTGTTTCTCAGTATCTAGCAAAATATCAAGTTTCTAGCAATTGATCAAATTCTGGCATTTTCTCTATCTCCTCATGTTTCCCATTTGCCATATTTGTAAAATCTCCCATTTCAATGAGATTCGCTGCTTGTAGCTTCTGTTCATTCAGTGAACGTGCAAAATTCTCCATTTATATCATTTTCCCTATATCTACTAATTTCTACTGTTCAGCTGCATAAATGTGTCTATCTCTCACAATATACACATTTACATGGAATTCTCGTTCATCTGAAACTAAAAAATCTCAGTTTCTGTATTTTTCAGTATAGCTTGTTCTCTGCATCTGCCAGTTCCTCGACGTTCAGAAATTTGTCAGTTCAGCACATTTCCAGCTTCTCGGCATTCAACGCAACATCAGTTTCCCTATATCCTGAATTTAAGAAAACTTGTAGCTTCTGTTCATTCTGTGAATGTGCAAAATTCTCCATTTCCATCAGTTTCCCTATATCTACTAATTTCTACTGTTCAGCTGCATTAATGTCTCTATCTCTCACAATATACACATTTACAATGAATCCTCGTTCATCTGAAACTAACAAATCTCTGTTTCTGTATTTTTCAGTATACCTTGTTCTCTGCATCTGCCAATTGCTCCATTTTCAGCAATATGTCAATTCAGCACATTTCCAGCTTCTCGGCATTCAACGCAACATCAGTTTCTCTATACCCTTCACTTTAAGAAAACTTGTTTCTCTGTATGTAGCAAATTTCAATTTCTAGCAATTGATCAAATTCTGGCATTTTCCAAATCTCCTCATGTTTCCCATTTGCCATCTTTTTAAAATCTCCCATTTCAATGAGATTCGCTGCATGTAGCTTCTGTTCATTCTGTGAATGTACAATATTCTCCATTTCCATCAGTTTCCCTATTTCTACTAATTTCTACTGTTCAACTGCATTAATGTCTCTATGTCTCACAATATCCACATTTACAATTAATCCTCGTTCATCTGAAACTGAAAAATCTCTTTTTCTCTATTTTTCAGTATACCTTGTTCTCTATATCTTCCAAATGCTCGATTATCAGCAGTTTGTAATTTCGGCACATTTGCAGCTTCATGGCATTCAACGCATCATCAGTTTCTCCATACCCATCAATTGAAGAAAACTAGTTTCTCATTATCCAGCAAAATATCAATTTCTAGCAATTGATCAAATTCTGGCAATTTCTCTATCTCCTCATGTTTCCCATTTGCCATATTTGTAAAATCTCCCATTTGAATGAGATTCGCTGCTTGTAGCTTCTGTTCATTCTGTGAATGTGTAAAATTCTCCCATTTTATCAGTTTCCCTATATCTACTAATTTCTACTGTTCAACTGCATTATTGTCTCTATCTCTCAATATACACATTTACAATGAATCCTCGTTGATCTGAAACTGAAAAATCACTGTTTCTGTATTTTTCAGTATAGCTTGTTCTCTGCATCTGCCAGTTCCTCGACGTTCAGAAATTTGTCAGTTCAGCACATTTCCAGCTTCTCGGCATTCAACGCAACATCAGTTTCCCTATATCTTCAATTTAAGAAAACTTGTAGCTTCTGTTCATTCTGTGAATGTGCAAAATTCTCCATTTCCATCAGGTTCACTATATCTACTAATTTCTACTGTTCAGCTGCATTAATGTCTCTATCTCTCACAATATACACATTTACAATGAATCCTCGTTCATCTGAAACTAACAAATCTCAGTTTCTGTATTTTTCAGTATACCTTGTTCTCTGGATCTGCCAATTGCTCGATTTTCAGCAATATACCAATTCAGCACATTTCCAGCTTCTCGGCATTCAACGCAACATCAGTTTCTCTATACCCTTCACTTTAAGAAAACTTGTTTCTCTGTATCTAGCAAATTTCAATTTCTAGCAATTGATCAAATTCTGGCATTTTCCAAATCTCCTCATGTTTCCCATTTGCCATCTTTTTAAAATCTCCCATTTCAATGAGATTCGCTGCATGTAGCTTCTGTTCATTCTGTGAATATACAATATTCTCCATTTCCATCAGTTTCCCTATTTCTACTAATTTCTACTGTTCAACTGCATTAATGTCTCTATGTCTCACAATATCCACATTTTCAATGAATCCTCGTTCATCTGAAACTGAAAAATCTCTTTTTCTCTATTTTTCAGTATACCTTGTTCTCTACTTCTTCCAAATGCACGATTTTCAGCAGTTTGTAATTTCGGCACATTTGCAGCTTCATGACATTCAACGCATCATCAGTTTCTCCATACCCTTCAATTGAAGAAAACTATTTTCTCATTATCCAGCAAAATATCAATTTCTAGCAATTGATCAAATGCTGGCAATTTCTCTATCTCCTCATGTTTCCCAACTGCCATATTTGTAAAATCTCCCATTTGAATGAGATTCGCTGCTTGTAGCTTCTGTTCATTGAGTGAATGTGCAAAATTCTCCCTTTTTAAAGTTTACCTATATCTACTAATTACTACTGTTCAAGTGCATTAATTTCTCTATCTCTCACAATATCCACATTTACAATGAATCCTCGTTGATCTGAAACTGAAAAATCACTGTTTCTGTATTTTTCAGTATACCTTGTTCTCTGCATCTGCTAATTGCTCGATGTTCAGCAATTTGTCAGTTCAGCACATTTCCAGCATCTCGGCATTCAACGCAACCTCAGTTTCTCTATACCCTTCAATTTAAGAAAACTTGTTTCTCTGCATCTAGCAAATTTCAATTTCTAGCAATTGATCAAATTCTGGCAATTTCTCTATCTCCTCATGTTTCCCATTTGCCATATTTGTAAAATCTCCCATTTGAATGAGATTCGCTGCTGGTAGCTTCTGTTCATTCAACGATTGTGCAAAATTCTCCCTTTTTATCAGTTTCGCTATATCTACTAATTTCTACTGTTCAACTGCATTAATGTCTCTATCTCTCAATATACACATTTACAATGAATCCTCTTTCAGCTGAAACTAAAAAATCTCAGTTTCTGTATTTTTCAGTATACCTTGTTCTCTGCATCTGCCAATTGCTCGATGTTCAGCAATTTGTCAGTTCAGCACATTTCCAGCTTCTCGGCATTCAACGCAACATCATTTTCTCTATACCATTCAATTTAAGAAAACTTGTTTCTCAGTATCAAGAAATTTCAATTTCTAGCAATTGATCAAATTCTGGCATTTTTCCTATCTCCTCATGTTTCCCATTTGCCATATTTGTAAAATCTCCCGTTTCAATGAGATTCGCTGCTTGTAGCATCTATTCATTCTGTGAATGTACAATATTCTCCATTTCCATCAGTTTCCCTATTTCTACTAATTACTACTGTTCAACTGCATTAATGTCTCTATCTCTCACAGTATCCACAGTTTCAATGAATCCTCGATCATCTGTAACTGAAAAATCTCTGTTTCTCTATGTTTCATTATACCTTGTTCTCTGCAACTGCCAAATGCTCGATTTTCAGCAATTTGTCAATTCATCACATTTCCAGCTTCTCGCCATTCAACGCAACATCAGTTTCACCATACCCTTCAATTTAAGAAAACTTGTTTCTCAGTATCTAGCAAAATATCAAGTTTCTAGCAATTGATCAAATTCTGGCATTTTCTCTATCTCCTCATGTTTCCCATTTGCCATATTTGTACAATCTCCCATTTCAATCAGATTCGCTGCTTGTAGCTTCTGTTCATTCAGTGAACGTGCAAAATTCTCCATTTATATCATTTTCCCTATATCTACTAATTTCTACTGTTCAGCTGCATTAATGTCTCTATCTCTCACAATATACACATTTACATGGAATTCTCGTTCATCTGAAACTAAAAAATCTCAGTTTCTGTATTTTTCAGTATAGCTTGTTCTCTGCATCTGCCAGTTCCTCGACGTTCAGAAATTTGTCAGTTCAGCACATTTCCAGCTTCTCGGCATTCAACGCAACATCAGTTTCCCTATATCTTCAATTAAAGAGAACTTGTAGCTTCTGTTCATTCTGTGAATGTGCAAAATTCTCCATTTCCATCAGTTTCCCTATATCTACTAATTTCTATGTTCAGCTGCATTAATGTCTCTATCTCTCACAATATACACATTTACAATGAATCCTCGTTCATCTGAAACTAACAAATCTCAGTTTCTGTATTTTTCAGTATACCTTGTTCTCTGGATCTGCCAATTGCTCGATTTTCAGCAATATACCAATTCAGCACATTTCCAGCTTCTCGGCATTCAACGCAACATCAGTTTCTCTATACCCTTCACTTTAAGAAAACTTGTTTCTCTGTATCTAGCAAATTTCAATTTCTAGCAATTGATCAAATTCTGGCATTTTCCAAATCTCCTCATGTTTCCCATTTGCCATCTTTTTAAAATCTCCCATTTCAATGAGATTCGCTGCATGTAGCTTCTGTTCATTCTGTGAATGTACAATATTCTCCATTTCCATCAGTTTCCCTATTTCTACTAATTTCTACTGTTCAACTGCATTAATGTCTCTATGTCTCACAATATCCACATTTACAATGAATCCTCGTTCATCTGAAACTGAAAAATCTCTTTTTCTCTATTTTTCAGTATACCTTGTTCTCTATATCTTCCAAATGCACGATTTTCAGCAGTTTGTAATTTCGGCACATTTGCAGCTTCATGGCATTCAACGCATCATCAGTTTCTCCATACCCTTCAATTGAAGAAAACTATTTTCTCATTATCCAGCAAAATATCAATTTCTAGCAATTGATCAAATTCTGGCAATTTCTCTATCTCCTCATGTTTCCCATTTGCCATATTTGTAAAATCTCCCATTTGAATGAGATTCGCTGCTTGTAGCTTCTGTTCATTGAGTGAATGTGCAAAATTCTCCCTTTTTAAAGTTTACCTATATCTACTAATTACTACTGTTCAAGTGCATTAATTTCTCTATCTCTCACAATATCCACATTTACAATGAATCCTCGTTGATCTGAAACTGAAAAATCACTGTTTCTGTATTTTTCAGTATACCTTGTTCTCTGCATCTGCTAATTGCTCGATGTTCAGCAATTTGTCAGTTCAGCACTGTTCTAGCTTCTCGGCATTCAACGCAACCTCAGTTTCTCTATACCCTTCAATTTAAGAAAACTTGTTTCTCTGCATCTAGCAAATTTCAATTTCTAGCAATTGATCAAATTCTGGCAATTTCTCTATCTCCTCATGTTTCCCATTTGACATATTTGTAAAATCTCCCATTTGAATGAGATTCGCTGCTGGTAGCTTCTGTTCATTGAGTGAATGTGCAAAATTCTCCCTTTTTATCAGTTTCGCTATATCTACTAATTTCTACTGTTCAACTGCATTAATGTCTCTATCTCTCAATATACACATTTACAATGAATCCTCTTTCAGCTGAAACTAAAAAATCTCAGTTTCTGTATTTTTCAGTATACCTTGTTCTCTGCATCTGCCAATTGCTTGATTTTCAGCAATTTGTCAATTCAGAACATTTCCAGCTTCTCGGCATTCAACGCACCATCGGTTTCTCTATATCCTTCAATTTTAGAAAACTTGTTTCTCAGTATCTAGCAAAATATGAATAACCAGCAATTGACCAAATTCTGGCATTTTCCCTATCTCCGCATGTTTCCCATTTGCCATATTGGTAAAATCTCCCATTTCAATGAGATTCGCTGCTTGTAGCTTCTGTTCATTCTGTGAATGTACAATATTCTCCATTTCCATCAGTTTACCTATATCTACTAATTACTACTGTTCAACTGCATTAATTTCTCTATCTCTCACAATATCCACATTTACAATGAATCCTCGTTGATCTGAAACTGAAAAAGCACTTTTTCTGTATTTATCAGTATACCTTGTTCTCTGCATCTGCCAATTGCTCGATGTTCAGCAATTTGTCAGTTCAGCACATTTCCAGCTTCTCGGCATTCAACGCAACATTAGTTTCTCTATAACCTTCAATTTCAGAAAACTTGTTTCTCAGTATCTAGAAATTTCAATTTCTAGCAATTGATCAAATTCTGGCATTTTTCCTATCTCCTCATGTTTCCCATTTGCCATATTTGTAAAATCTCCCGTTTCAATGAGATTCGCTGCTTGTAGCATCTATTCATTCTGTGAATGTACAATATTCTCCATTTCCATCAGTTTCCCTATTTCTACTAATTACTACTGTTCAACTGCATTAATGTCTCTATCTCTCACAGTATCCACAGTTTCAATGAATCCTCGATCATCTGTAACTGAAAAATCTCTGTTTCTCTATGTTTCATTATACCTTGTTCTCTGCAACTGCCAAATGCTCGATTTTCAGCAATTTGTCAATTCATCACATTTCCAGCTTCTCGCCATTCAACGCAACATCAGTTTCACCATACCCTTCAATTTAAGAAAACATGTTTCTCAGTATCTAGCAAAATATCAAGTTTCTAGCAATTGATCAAATTCTGGCATTTTCTCTATCTCCTCATGTTTCCCATTTGCCATATTTGTGAAATCTCCCAGTTCAATGAGATTTGCTGCTTGTAGCTTCTGTTCATTCAGTGAACGTGCAAAATTCTCCAATTATATCATTTTCCCTATATCTACTAATTTCTACTTTTCAGCTGCATTAATGTCTCTATCTCTCACAATATACACATTTACATGGAATTCTCGTTCATCTGAAACTAAGAAATCTCAGTTTCTGTATTTTTCAGTATAGCTTGTTCTCTGCATCTGCCAGTTCCTCGACGTTCAGAAATTTGTCAGTTCAGCACATTTCCAGCTTCTCGGCGTTCAACGCAACATCAGTTTCCCTATATCTTCAATTTAAGAAAACTTGTAGCTTCTGTTCATTCTGTGAATGTGCAAAATTCTCCATTTCCATCAGTTTCCCTATATCTACTAATTTCTACTGTTCAGCTGCATTAATGTCTCTATCTCTCACAATATACACATTTACAATGAATCCTCGTTCATCTGAAACTAACAAATCTCTGTTTCTGTATTTTTCAGTATACCTTGTTCTCTGCATCTGCCAATTGCTCCATTTTCAGCAATATACCAATTCAGCACATTTCCAGCTTCTCGGCATTCAACGCAACATCAGTTTCTCTATACCCTTCACTTTAAGAAAACTTGTTTCTCTGTGTCTAGCAAATTTCAATTTCTAGCAATTGATCAAATTCTGGCATTTTCCAAATCTCCTCATGTTTCCCATTTGCCATCTTTTTAAAATCTCCCATTTCAATGAGATTCGCTGCATGTAGCTTCTGTTCATTCTGTGAATGTACAATATTCTCCATTTCCATCACTTTCCCTATTTCTACTAATTTCTACTGTTCAACTGCATTAATGTCTCTATGTCTCACAATATCCACATTTACAATGAATCCTCGTTCATCTGAAACTGAAAAATCTCTTTTTCTCTATTTTTCAGTATACCTTGTTCTCTATATCTTCCAAATGCACGATTTTCAGCAGTTTGTAATTTCGGCACATTTGCAGCTTCATGGCATTCAACGCATCATCAGTTTCTCCATACCCTTCAATTGAAGAAAACTATTTTCTCATTATCCAGCAAAATATCAATTTCTAGCAATTGATCAAATGCTGGCAATTTCTCTATCTCCTCATGTTTCCCATTTGCCATATTTGTAAAATCTCCCATTTGAATGAGATTCGCTGCTTGTAGCTTCTGTTCATTGAGTGAATGTGCAAAATTCTCCCTTTTTAAAGTTTACCTATATCTACTAATTACTACTGTTCAAGTGCATTAATTTCTCTATCTCTCACAATATCCACATTTACAATGAATCCTCGTTGATCTGAAACTGAAAAATCACTGTTTCTGTATTATTCAGTATACCTTGTTCTCTGCATCTGCTAATTGCTCGATGTTCAGCAATTTGTCAGTTCAGAACATTTCCAGCTTCTCGGCATTCAACGCAACCTCAGTTTCTCTATACCCTTCAATTTAAGAAAACTTGTTTCTCTGCATCTAGCAAATTTCAATTTCTAGCAATTGATCAAATTCTGGCAATTTCTCTATCTCCTCATGTTTCCCAATTGACATATTTGTAAAATCTCCCATTTGAATGAGATTCGCTGCTGGTAGCTTCTGTTCATTGAGTGAATGTGCAAAATTCTCCCTTTTTATCAGTTTCGCTATATCTACTAATTTCTACTGTTCAACTGCATTAATGTCTCTATCTCTCAATATACGCATTTACAATGAATCCTCGTTCATCTGAAACTAAAAAATCTCAGTTTCTGTATTTTTCAGTATACCTTGTTCCCTGCATCTGCCAATTGCTTGATTTTCAGCAATTTGTCAATTCAGAACATTTCCAGCTTATCGGCATTCAACGCATCATCAGTTTCTCCATACCCTTCAATTTAAGAATACTTGTTTCTCAGTATCTAGCAAAATATGAATAACAAGCAATTGACCAAATTCTGGCATTTTCCCTATCTCCTCATGTTTCCCATTTGCCATATTGGTAAAATCTCCCATTTCAATGAGATTCGCTGCTTGTAGCTTCTGTTCATTCTGTGAATGTACAATATTCTCCATTTCCATCAGTTTACCTATATCTACTAATTACTACTGTTCAACTGCATTAATTTCTCTATCTCTCACAATATCCACAGTTGCAATGAATCCTCTTTCAGCTGAAACTAAAAAATCTCAGTTTCTGTATTTTTCAGTATACCTTGTTCTCTGCATCTGCCAATTGCTTGATTTTCAGCAATTTGTCAATTCAACACATTTGCAGCTTTTCGGCATTCAACGCAACATCAGTTTCTCTATATACTTCAATTTAAGAAAACTTGTTTCTCAGTATCTAGCAAAATATGAATAACCAGCAATTGACCAAATTGTGGCATTTTCCCTATCTCCTCATGTTTCCCATTTGCCATATTGGTAAAATCTCCCATTTCAATGAGATTCGCTGCTTGTAGCTTCTGTTCATTCTGTGAATGTACAATATTCTCCATTTCCATCAGTTTACCTATATCTACTAATTTCTACTGTTCAGCTGCATTAATGTCTCTATCTCTCACAATATACACATTTACAATGAATCCTCGTTCATCTGAAACTAACAAATCTCTGTTTCTGTATTTTTCAGTATACCTTGTTCTCTGCATCTGCCAATTGCTCCATTTTCAGCAATATACCAATTCAGCACATTTCCAGCTTCTCGGCATTCAACGCAACATCAGTTTCTCTATACCCTTCACTTTAAGAAAACTTGTTTCTCTGTATGTAGCAAATTTCAATTTCTAGCAATTGATCAAATTCTGGCATTTTCCAAATCTCCTCATGTTTCCCATTTGCCATCTTTTTAAAATCTCCCATTTCAATGAGATTCGCTGCATGTAGCTTCTGTTCATTCTGTGAATGTACAATATTCTCCATTTCCATCAGTTTCCCTATTTCTACTAATTTCTACTGTTCAACTGCATTAATGTCTCTATGTCTCACAATATCCACATTTACAATGAATCCTCGTTCATCTGAAACTGAAAAATCTCTTTTTCTCTATTTTTCAGTATACCTTGTTCTCTATATCTTCCAAATGCTCGATTATCAGCAGTTTGTAATTTCGGCACATTTGCAGCTTCTTGGCATTCAACGCATCATCAGTTTCTCCATACCCATCAATTGAAGAAAACTAGTTTCTCATTATCCAGCAAAATATCAATTTCTAGCAATTGATCAAATTCTGGCAATTTCTCTATCTCCTCATGTTTCCCATTTGCCATATTTGTAAAATCTCCCATTTCAATGAGATTCGCTGCTTGTAGCTTCTGTTCATTGAGTGAATGTACAATATTCTCCATTTCCATCTGTTTCCCTATATCTACTAATTTCTACTGTTCAACTGCATTAATTTCTCTAGCTCTCACAATATCCACATTTACAATGAATCCTCGTTGATCTGAAACTGAAAAATCACTGTTTCTGTATTTTTCAGTATACCTTGTTCTCTGCATCTGCCAATTGCCCGATGTTCAGCAATTTGTCAGTTCAGCACATTTCCAGCTTCTCGGCATTCAACGCAACATCAGTTTCTCTATACCCTTCAATTTAAGAAAACTTGTTTCTCAGTATCTAGAAATTTCAATTTCTAGCAATTGATCAAATTCTGGCATTTTCTCTATCTCCTCATGTTTCCCATTTGCCATATTTGTGAAATCTCCCATTTCAATGAGATTCGCTGCTTGTAGCTTCTGTTCATTCAGTGAACGTGCAAAATTCTCCATTTATATCAATTTCCCTATATCTACTAATTTCTACTGTTCAGCTGCATTAATGTCTCTATCTCTCACAATATACACATTTACATGGAATTCTCGTTCATCTGAAACTAAAAAATCTCAGTTTCTGTATTTTTCAGTATAGCTTGTTCTCTGCATCTGCCAGTTCCTCGACGTTCAGAAATTTGTCAGTTCAGCACATTTCCAGCTTCTAGGCATTCAACGCAACATCAGTTTCCCTATATCTTCAATTTAAGAAAACTTGTAGCTTCTGTTCATTCTGTGAATGTGCAAAATTCTCCATTTCCATCAGTTTCCCTATATCTACTAATTTCTACTGTTCAGCCGCATTAATGTCTCTATCTCTCACAATATAAACATTTACAATGAATCCTCGTTCATCTGAAACTAACAAAACTCTGTATCTGTATTTTCCAGTATACCTTGTTCTCTGCATCTGCCAATTGCTCGATTTTCAGCAATATGCCAATTCAGCACATTTCCGGCTTCTCGGCATTCAACGCAACATCAGTTTCTCTATACCCTTCACTTTAAGAAAACTTGTTTCTCTGCATCTAGCAAATTTCAATTTCTAGCTATTGATCAAATTCTGGCATTTTCCAAATCTCCTCATGTTTCCCATTTGCCATCTTTTTAAAATCTCCCATTTCAATGAGATTCGCTGCATGTAGCTTCTGTTCATTCTGTGAATGTACAACATTCTCCATTTCCATCAGTTTCCCTATTTCTACTAATTTCTCCTGTTCAACTGCATTAATGTCTCTATGTCTCACAATATCCACATTTACAATGAATCCTCGTTCATCTGAAACTGAAAAATCTCTTTTTCTCTATTTTTCAGTATACCTTGTTCTCTATATCTTCCAAATGCTCGATTTTCAGCAGTTTGTAATTTCAGCACATTTGCAGCTTCTCGGTATTCAACGCATCATCAGTTTCTCCATCCCCTTCAATTGAAGAAAACTAGTTTCTCACTATCCAGCAAAATATCAATTTCTAGCAATTGATCAAATTCTGGCAATTTCTCTATCTCCTCATGTTTCCCAATTGCCATATTAGTAATATCTCCCAGTTCAATGAGATTCGCTGCTTGTAGCTTCTGTTCATTCTGTGAATGTGTAAAATTCTCCCTTTTTATCAGTTTCCCTATATGTACTAATTTCTACTGTTGAACTGCATTATTGTCTCTATCTCTCAATATACACATTTACAATTAATCCTCGTTCATCTGAAACTGAAAAATCTCAGTTTCTGTATTTTTCAGTATACCTTGTTCTCTGCATCTGCCAATTGCTTGATTTTCAGCAATTTGTCAATTCAGCACATTTCCAGCTTCTCGGCATTCAACGCCACATCAGTTTCTCTATATCCTTCAATTTAAGAAAACTTGTTTCTCAGTATCTAGCAAAATATGAATAACCAGCAATTGACCAAAATCTGTCATTTTCCCTATCTCCTCATGTTTCCCATTTGCCATATTGGTAAAATCTCCCATTTCAATGAGATTCGCTGCTTGTAGCTTCTGTTCATTCTGTGAATGTACAATATTCTCCATTTCCATCAGTTTACCTATATCTACTAATTCCTACTGTTCAACTGCATTAATTTCTCTATCTCTCACAATATCCACATTTACAATGAATCCTCGTTGATCTGAAACTGAAAAAGCACTTTTTCTGTATTTATCAGTATACCTTGTTCTCTGCATCTGCCAATTGCTCGATGTTCAGCAATTTGTCAGTTCAGCACATTTCCAGCTTCTCGGCATTCAACGCAACATTAGTTTCTCTATAACCTTCAATTTCAGAAAACTTGTTTCTCAGTATCTAGAAATTTCAATTTCTAGCAATTGATCAAATTCTGGCATTTTTCCTATCTCCTCATGTTTCCCATTTGCCATATTTGTAAAATCTCCCGTTTCAATGAGATTCGCTGCTTGTAGCATCTATTCATTCTGTGAATGTACAATATTCTCCATTTCCATCAGTTTCCCTATTTCTACTAATTACTACTGTTCAACTGCATTAATGTCTCTATCTCTCACAGTATCCACAGTTTCAATGAATCCTCGATCATCTGTAACTGAAAAATCTCTGTTTCTCTATGTTTCATTATACCTTGTTCTCTGCAACTGCCAAATGCTCGATTTTCAGCAATTTGTCAATTCATCACATTTCCAGCTTCTCGCCATTCAACGCAACATCAGTTTCACCATACCCTTCAATTTAAGAAAACTTGTTTCTCAGTATCTAGCAAAATATCAAGTTTCTAGCAATTGATCAAATTCTGGCATTTTCTCTATCTCCTCATGTTTCCCATTTGCCATATTTGTACAATCTCCCATTTCAATCAGATTCGCTGCTTGTAGCTTCTGTTCATTCAGTGAACGTGCAAAATTCTCCATTTATATCATTTTCCCTATATCTACTAATTTCTACTTTTCAGCTGCATTAATGTCTCTATCTCTCACAATATACACATTTACATGGAATTCTCGTTCATCTGAAACTAAGAAATCTCAGTTTCTGTATTTTTCAGTATAGCTTGTTCTCTGCATCTGCCAGTTCCTCGACGTTCAGAAATTTGTCAGTTCAGCACATTTCCAGCTTCTCGGCGTTCAACGCAACATCAGTTTCCCTATATCTTCAATTTAAGAAAACTTGTAGCTTCTGTTCATTCTGTGAATGTGCAAAATTCTCCATTTCCATCAGTTTCCCTATATCTACTAATTTCTACTGTTCAGCTGCATTAATGTCTCTATCTCTCACAATATACACATTTACAATGAATCCTCGTTCATCTGAAACTAACAAATCTCTGTTTCTGTATTTTTCAGTATACCTTGTTCTCTGCATCTGCCAATTGCTCCATTTTCAGCAATATACCAATTCAGCACATTTCCAGCTTCTCGGCATTCAACGCAACATCAGTTTCTCTATACCCTTCACTTTAAGAAAACTTGTTTCTCTGTGTCTAGCAAATTTCAATTTCTAGCAATTGATCAAATTCTGGCATTTTCCAAATCTCCTCATGTTTCCCATTTGCCATCTTTTTAAAATCTCCCATTTCAATGAGATTCGCTGCATGTAGCTTCTGTTCATTCTGTGAATGTACAATATTCTCCATTTCCATCAGTTTCCCTATTTCTACTAATTTCTACTGTTCAACTGCATTAATGTCTCTATGTCTCACAATATCCACATTTACAATTAATCCTCGTTCATCTGAAACTGAAAAATCTCTTTTTCTCTATTTTTCAGTATACCTTGTTCTCTATATCTTCCAAATGCTCGATTATCAGCAGTTTGTAATTTCGGCACATTTGCAGCTTCATGGCATTCAACGCATCATCAGTTTCTCCATACCCATCAATTGAAGAAAACTAGTTTCTCATTATCCAGCAAAATATCAATTTCTAGCAATTGATCAAATTCTGGCAATTTCTCTATCTCCTCATGTTTCCCATTTGCCATATTTGTAAAATCTCCCATTTGAATGAGATTCGCTGCTTGTAGCTTCTGTTCATTCTGTGAATGTGTAAAATTCTCCCATTTTATCAGTTTCCCTATATCTACTAATTTCTACTGTTCAACTGCATTATTGTCTCTATCTCTCAATATACACATTTACAATGAATCCTCGTTGATCTGAAACTGAAAAATCACTGTTTCTGTATTTTTCAGTATAGCTTGTTCTCTGCATCTGCCAGTTCCTCGACGTTCAGAAATTTGTCAGTTCAGCACATTTCCAGCTTCTCGGCATTCAACGCAACATCAGTTTCCCTATATCTTCAATTTAAGAAAACTTGTAGCTTCTGTTCATTCTGTGAATGTGCAAAATTCTCCATTTCCATCAGGTTCACTATATCTACTAATTTCTACTGTTCAGCTGCATTAATGTCTCTATCTCTCACAATATACACATTTACAATGAATCCTCGTTCATCTGAAACTAACAAATCTCAGTTTCTGTATTTTTCAGTATACCTTGTTCTCTGGATCTGCCAATTGCTCGATTTTCAGCAATATACCAATTCAGCACATTTCCAGCTTCTCGGCATTCAACGCAACATCAGTTTCTCTATACCCTTCACTTTAAGAAAACTTGTTTCTCTGTATCTAGCAAATTTCAATTTCTAGCAATTGATCAAATTCTGGCATTTTCCAAATCTCCTCATGTTTCCCATTTGCCATCTTTTTAAAATCTCCCATTTCAATGAGATTCGCTGCATGTAGCTTCTGTTCATTCTGTGAATGTACAATATTCTCCATTTCCATCACTTTCCCTATTTCTACTAATTTCTACTGTTCAACTGCATTAATGTCTCTA
Source organism: Cetorhinus maximus (assembly GCF_964194155.1). Taxonomy (NCBI): domain Eukaryota; kingdom Metazoa; phylum Chordata; class Chondrichthyes; order Lamniformes; family Cetorhinidae; genus Cetorhinus; species Cetorhinus maximus. The sequence continues at coordinate 153,392 of NW_027596700.1, forward strand.
TGTCTCACAATATCCACATTTTCAATGAATCCTCGTTCATCTGAAACTGAAAAATCTCTTTTTCTCTATTTTTCAGTATACCTTGTTCTCTACTTCTTCCAAATGCACGATTTTCAGCAGTTTGTAATTTCGGCACATTTGCAGCTTCATGACATTCAACGCATCATCAGTTTCTCCATACCCTTCAATTGAAGAAAACTATTTTCTCATTATCCAGCAAAATATCAATTTCTAGCAATTGATCAAATGCTGGCAATTTCTCTATCTCCTCATGTTTCCCAACTGCCATATTTGTAAAATCTCCCATTTGAATGAGATTCGCTGCTTGTAGCTTCTGTTCATTGAGTGAATGTGCAAAATTCTCCCTTTTTAAAGTTTACCTATATCTACTAATTACTACTGTTCAAGTGCATTAATTTCTCTATCTCTCACAATATCCACATTTACAATGAATCCTCGTTGATCTGAAACTGAAAAATCACTGTTTCTGTATTTTTCAGTATACCTTGTTCTCTGCATCTGCTAATTGCTCGATGTTCAGCAATTTGTCAGTTCAGCACATTTCCAGCTTCTCGGCATTCAACGCAACCTCAGTTTCTATATACCCTTCAATTTAAGAAAACTTGTTTCTCTGCATCTAGCAAATTTCAATTTGTAGCAATTGATCAAATTCTGGCAATTTCTCTATCTCCTCATGTTTCCCATTTGACATATTTGTAAAATCTCCCATTTGAATGAGATTCGCTGCTGGTAGCTTCTGTTCATTCAACGATTGTGCAAAATTCTCCCTTTTTATCAGTTTCGCTATATCTACTAATTTCTACTGTTCAACTGCATTAATGTCTCTATCTCTCAATATACACATTTACAATGAATCCTCTTTCAGCTGAAACTAAAAAATCTCAGTTTCTGTATTTTTCAGTATACCTTGTTCTCTGCATCTGCCAATTGCTCGATGTTCAGCAATTTGTCAGTTCAGCACATTTCCAGCTTTTCGGCATTCAACGCAACATCATTTTCTCTATACCATTCAATTTAAGAAAACTTGTTTCTCAGTATCAAGAAATTTCAATTTCTAGCAATTGATCAAATTCTGGCATTTTTCCTATCTCCTCATGTTTCCCATTTGCCATATTTGTAAAATCTCCCGTTTCAATGAGATTCGCTGCTTGTAGCATCTATTCATTCTGTGAATGTACAATATTCTCCATTTCCATCAGTTTCCCTATTTCTACTAATTACTACTGTTCAACTGCATTAATGTCTCTATCTCTCACTGTATCCACAGTTTCAATGAATCCTCGATCATCTGTAACTGAAAAATCTCTGTTTCTCTATGTTTCATTATACCTTGTTCTCTGCAACTGCCAAATGCTCGATTTTCAGCAATTTGTCAATTCATCACATTTCCAGCTTCTCGCCATTCAACGCAACATCAGTTTCACCATACCCTTCAATTTAAGAAAACTTGTTTCTCAGTATCTAGCAAAATATCAAGTTTCTAGCAATTGATCAAATTCTGGCATTTTCTCTATCTCCTCATGTTTCCCATTTGCCATATTTGTAAAATCTCCCATTTCAATGAGATTCGCTGCTTGTAGCTTCTGTTCATTCAGTGAACGTGCAAAATTCTCCATTTATATCATTTTCCCTATATCTACTAATTTCTACTGTTCAGCTGCATAAATGTGTCTATCTCTCACAATATACACATTTACATGGAATTCTCGTTCATCTGAAACTAAAAAATCTCAGTTTCTGTATTTTTCAGTATAGCTTGTTCTCTGCATCTGCCAGTTCCTCGACGTTCAGAAATTTGTCAGTTCAGCACATTTCCAGCTTCTCGGCATTCAACGCAACATCAGTTTCCCTATATCCTGAATTTAAGAAAACTTGTAGCTTCTGTTCATTCTGTGAATGTGCAAAATTCTCCATTTCCATCAGTTTCCCTATATCTACTAATTTCTACTGTTCAGCTGCATTAATGTCTCTATCTCTCACAATATACACATTTACAATGAATCCTCGTTCATCTGAAACTAACAAATCTCTGTTTCTGTATTTTTCAGTATACCTTGTTCTCTGCATCTGCCAATTGCTCCATTTTCAGCAATATGTCAATTCAGCACATTTCCAGCTTCTCGGCATTCAACGCAACATCAGTTTCTCTATACCCTTCACTTTAAGAAAACTTGTTTCTCTGTATGTAGCAAATTTCAATTTCTAGCAATTGATCAAATTCTGGCATTTTCCAAATCTCCTCATGTTTCCCATTTGCCATCTTTTTAAAATCTCCCATTTCAATGAGATTCGCTGCATGTAGCTTCTGTTCATTCTGTGAATGTACAATATTCTCCATTTCCATCAGTTTCCCTATTTCTACTAATTTCTACTGTTCAACTGCATTAATGTCTCTATGTCTCACAATATCCACATTTACAATTAATCCTCGTTCATCTGAAACTGAAAAATCTCTTTTTCTCTATTTTTCAGTATACCTTGTTCTCTATATCTTCCAAATGCTCGATTATCAGCAGTTTGTAATTTCGGCACATTTGCAGCTTCATGGCATTCAACGCATCATCAGTTTCTCCATACCCATCAATTGAAGAAAACTAGTTTCTCATTATCCAGCAAAATATCAATTTCTAGCAATTGATCAAATTCTGGCAATTTCTCTATCTCCTCATGTTTCCCATTTGCCATATTTGTAAAATCTCCCATTTGAATGAGATTCGCTGCTTGTAGCTTCTGTTCATTCTGTGAATGTGTAAAATTCTCCCATTTTATCAGTTTCCCTATATCTACTAATTTCTACTGTTCAACTGCATTATTGTCTCTATCTCTCAATATACACATTTACAATGAATCCTCGTTGATCTGAAACTGAAAAATCACTGTTTCTGTATTTTTCAGTATAGCTTGTTCTCTGCATCTGCCAGTTCCTCGACGTTCAGAAATTTGTCAGTTCAGCACATTTCCAGCTTCTCGGCATTCAACGCAACATCAGTTTCCCTATATCTTCAATTTAAGAAAACTTGTAGCTTCTGTTCATTCTGTGAATGTGCAAAATTCTCCATTTCCATCAGGTTCACTATATCTACTAATTTCTACTGTTCAGCTGCATTAATGTCTCTATCTCTCACAATATACACATTTACAATGAATCCTCGTTCATCTGAAACTAACAAATCTCAGTTTCTGTATTTTTCAGTATACCTTGTTCTCTGGATCTGCCAATTGCTCGATTTTCAGCAATATACCAATTCAGCACATTTCCAGCTTCTCGGCATTCAACGCAACATCAGTTTCTCTATACCCTTCACTTTAAGAAAACTTGTTTCTCTGTATCTAGCAAATTTCAATTTCTAGCAATTGATCAAATTCTGGCATTTTCCAAATCTCCTCATGTTTCCCATTTGCCATCTTTTTAAAATCTCCCATTTCAATGAGATTCGCTGCATGTAGCTTCTGTTCATTCTGTGAATATACAATATTCTCCATTTCCATCAGTTTCCCTATTTCTACTAATTTCTACTGTTCAACTGCATTAATGTCTCTATGTCTCACAATATCCACATTTTCAATGAATCCTCGTTCATCTGAAACTGAAAAATCTCTTTTTCTCTATTTTTCAGTATACCTTGTTCTCTACTTCTTCCAAATGCACGATTTTCAGCAGTTTGTAATTTCGGCACATTTGCAGCTTCATGACATTCAACGCATCATCAGTTTCTCCATACCCTTCAATTGAAGAAAACTATTTTCTCATTATCCAGCAAAATATCAATTTCTAGCAATTGATCAAATGCTGGCAATTTCTCTATCTCCTCATGTTTCCCAACTGCCATATTTGTAAAATCTCCCATTTGAATGAGATTCGCTGCTTGTAGCTTCTGTTCATTGAGTGAATGTGCAAAATTCTCCCTTTTTAAAGTTTACCTATATCTACTAATTACTACTGTTCAAGTGCATTAATTTCTCTATCTCTCACAATATCCACATTTACAATGAATCCTCGTTGATCTGAAACTGAAAAATCACTGTTTCTGTATTTTTCAGTATACCTTGTTCTCTGCATCTGCTAATTGCTCGATGTTCAGCAATTTGTCAGTTCAGCACATTTCCAGCATCTCGGCATTCAACGCAACCTCAGTTTCTCTATACCCTTCAATTTAAGAAAACTTGTTTCTCTGCATCTAGCAAATTTCAATTTCTAGCAATTGATCAAATTCTGGCAATTTCTCTATCTCCTCATGTTTCCCATTTGCCATATTTGTAAAATCTCCCATTTGAATGAGATTCGCTGCTGGTAGCTTCTGTTCATTCAACGATTGTGCAAAATTCTCCCTTTTTATCAGTTTCGCTATATCTACTAATTTCTACTGTTCAACTGCATTAATGTCTCTATCTCTCAATATACACATTTACAATGAATCCTCTTTCAGCTGAAACTAAAAAATCTCAGTTTCTGTATTTTTCAGTATACCTTGTTCTCTGCATCTGCCAATTGCTCGATGTTCAGCAATTTGTCAGTTCAGCACATTTCCAGCTTCTCGGCATTCAACGCAACATCATTTTCTCTATACCATTCAATTTAAGAAAACTTGTTTCTCAGTATCAAGAAATTTCAATTTCTAGCAATTGATCAAATTCTGGCATTTTTCCTATCTCCTCATGTTTCCCATTTGCCATATTTGTAAAATCTCCCGTTTCAATGAGATTCGCTGCTTGTAGCATCTATTCATTCTGTGAATGTACAATATTCTCCATTTCCATCAGTTTCCCTATTTCTACTAATTACTACTGTTCAACTGCATTAATGTCTCTATCTCTCACAGTATCCACAGTTTCAATGAATCCTCGATCATCTGTAACTGAAAAATCTCTGTTTCTCTATGTTTCATTATACCTTGTTCTCTGCAACTGCCAAATGCTCGATTTTCAGCAATTTGTCAATTCATCACATTTCCAGCTTCTCGCCATTCAACGCAACATCAGTTTCACCATACCCTTCAATTTAAGAAAACTTGTTTCTCAGTATCTAGCAAAATATCAAGTTTCTAGCAATTGATCAAATTCTGGCATTTTCTCTATCTCCTCATGTTTCCCATTTGCCATATTTGTACAATCTCCCATTTCAATCAGATTCGCTGCTTGTAGCTTCTGTTCATTCAGTGAACGTGCAAAATTCTCCATTTATATCATTTTCCCTATATCTACTAATTTCTACTGTTCAGCTGCATTAATGTCTCTATCTCTCACAATATACACATTTACATGGAATTCTCGTTCATCTGAAACTAAAAAATCTCAGTTTCTGTATTTTTCAGTATAGCTTGTTCTCTGCATCTGCCAGTTCCTCGACGTTCAGAAATTTGTCAGTTCAGCACATTTCCAGCTTCTCGGCATTCAACGCAACATCAGTTTCCCTATATCTTCAATTAAAGAGAACTTGTAGCTTCTGTTCATTCTGTGAATGTGCAAAATTCTCCATTTCCATCAGTTTCCCTATATCTACTAATTTCTATGTTCAGCTGCATTAATGTCTCTATCTCTCACAATATACACATTTACAATGAATCCTCGTTCATCTGAAACTAACAAATCTCAGTTTCTGTATTTTTCAGTATACCTTGTTCTCTGGATCTGCCAATTGCTCGATTTTCAGCAATATACCAATTCAGCACATTTCCAGCTTCTCGGCATTCAACGCAACATCAGTTTCTCTATACCCTTCACTTTAAGAAAACTTGTTTCTCTGTATCTAGCAAATTTCAATTTCTAGCAATTGATCAAATTCTGGCATTTTCCAAATCTCCTCATGTTTCCCATTTGCCATCTTTTTAAAATCTCCCATTTCAATGAGATTCGCTGCATGTAGCTTCTGTTCATTCTGTGAATGTACAATATTCTCCATTTCCATCAGTTTCCCTATTTCTACTAATTTCTACTGTTCAACTGCATTAATGTCTCTATGTCTCACAATATCCACATTTACAATGAATCCTCGTTCATCTGAAACTGAAAAATCTCTTTTTCTCTATTTTTCAGTATACCTTGTTCTCTATATCTTCCAAATGCACGATTTTCAGCAGTTTGTAATTTCGGCACATTTGCAGCTTCATGGCATTCAACGCATCATCAGTTTCTCCATACCCTTCAATTGAAGAAAACTATTTTCTCATTATCCAGCAAAATATCAATTTCTAGCAATTGATCAAATTCTGGCAATTTCTCTATCTCCTCATGTTTCCCATTTGCCATATTTGTAAAATCTCCCATTTGAATGAGATTCGCTGCTTGTAGCTTCTGTTCATTGAGTGAATGTGCAAAATTCTCCCTTTTTAAAGTTTACCTATATCTACTAATTACTACTGTTCAAGTGCATTAATTTCTCTATCTCTCACAATATCCACATTTACAATGAATCCTCGTTGATCTGAAACTGAAAAATCACTGTTTCTGTATTTTTCAGTATACCTTGTTCTCTGCATCTGCTAATTGCTCGATGTTCAGCAATTTGTCAGTTCAGCACTGTTCTAGCTTCTCGGCATTCAACGCAACCTCAGTTTCTCTATACCCTTCAATTTAAGAAAACTTGTTTCTCTGCATCTAGCAAATTTCAATTTCTAGCAATTGATCAAATTCTGGCAATTTCTCTATCTCCTCATGTTTCCCATTTGACATATTTGTAAAATCTCCCATTTGAATGAGATTCGCTGCTGGTAGCTTCTGTTCATTGAGTGAATGTGCAAAATTCTCCCTTTTTATCAGTTTCGCTATATCTACTAATTTCTACTGTTCAACTGCATTAATGTCTCTATCTCTCAATATACACATTTACAATGAATCCTCTTTCAGCTGAAACTAAAAAATCTCAGTTTCTGTATTTTTCAGTATACCTTGTTCTCTGCATCTGCCAATTGCTTGATTTTCAGCAATTTGTCAATTCAGAACATTTCCAGCTTCTCGGCATTCAACGCACCATCGGTTTCTCTATATCCTTCAATTTTAGAAAACTTGTTTCTCAGTATCTAGCAAAATATGAATAACCAGCAATTGACCAAATTCTGGCATTTTCCCTATCTCCGCATGTTTCCCATTTGCCATATTGGTAAAATCTCCCATTTCAATGAGATTCGCTGCTTGTAGCTTCTGTTCATTCTGTGAATGTACAATATTCTCCATTTCCATCAGTTTACCTATATCTACTAATTACTACTGTTCAACTGCATTAATTTCTCTATCTCTCACAATATCCACATTTACAATGAATCCTCGTTGATCTGAAACTGAAAAAGCACTTTTTCTGTATTTATCAGTATACCTTGTTCTCTGCATCTGCCAATTGCTCGATGTTCAGCAATTTGTCAGTTCAGCACATTTCCAGCTTCTCGGCATTCAACGCAACATTAGTTTCTCTATAACCTTCAATTTCAGAAAACTTGTTTCTCAGTATCTAGAAATTTCAATTTCTAGCAATTGATCAAATTCTGGCATTTTTCCTATCTCCTCATGTTTCCCATTTGCCATATTTGTAAAATCTCCCGTTTCAATGAGATTCGCTGCTTGTAGCATCTATTCATTCTGTGAATGTACAATATTCTCCATTTCCATCAGTTTCCCTATTTCTACTAATTACTACTGTTCAACTGCATTAATGTCTCTATCTCTCACAGTATCCACAGTTTCAATGAATCCTCGATCATCTGTAACTGAAAAATCTCTGTTTCTCTATGTTTCATTATACCTTGTTCTCTGCAACTGCCAAATGCTCGATTTTCAGCAATTTGTCAATTCATCACATTTCCAGCTTCTCGCCATTCAACGCAACATCAGTTTCACCATACCCTTCAATTTAAGAAAACATGTTTCTCAGTATCTAGCAAAATATCAAGTTTCTAGCAATTGATCAAATTCTGGCATTTTCTCTATCTCCTCATGTTTCCCATTTGCCATATTTGTGAAATCTCCCAGTTCAATGAGATTTGCTGCTTGTAGCTTCTGTTCATTCAGTGAACGTGCAAAATTCTCCAATTATATCATTTTCCCTATATCTACTAATTTCTACTTTTCAGCTGCATTAATGTCTCTATCTCTCACAATATACACATTTACATGGAATTCTCGTTCATCTGAAACTAAGAAATCTCAGTTTCTGTATTTTTCAGTATAGCTTGTTCTCTGCATCTGCCAGTTCCTCGACGTTCAGAAATTTGTCAGTTCAGCACATTTCCAGCTTCTCGGCGTTCAACGCAACATCAGTTTCCCTATATCTTCAATTTAAGAAAACTTGTAGCTTCTGTTCATTCTGTGAATGTGCAAAATTCTCCATTTCCATCAGTTTCCCTATATCTACTAATTTCTACTGTTCAGCTGCATTAATGTCTCTATCTCTCACAATATACACATTTACAATGAATCCTCGTTCATCTGAAACTAACAAATCTCTGTTTCTGTATTTTTCAGTATACCTTGTTCTCTGCATCTGCCAATTGCCCGATGTTCAGCAATTTGTCAGTTCAGCACATTTCCAGCTTCTCGGCATTCAACGCAACATCAGTTTCTCTATACCCTTCAATTTAAGAAAACTTGTTTCTCAGTATCTAGAAATTTCAATTTCTAGCAATTGATCAAATTCTGGCATTTTCTCTATCTCCTCATGTTTCCCATTTGCCATATTTGTGAAATCTCCCATTTCAATGAGATTCGCTGCTTGTAGCTTCTGTTCATTCAGTGAACGTGCAAAATTCTCCATTTATATCAATTTCCCTATATCTACTAATTTCTACTGTTCAGCTGCATTAATGTCTCTATCTCTCACAATATACACATTTACATGGAATTCTCGTTCATCTGAAACTAAAAAATCTCAGTTTCTGTATTTTTCAGTATAGCTTGTTCTCTGCATCTGCCAGTTCCTCGACGTTCAGAAATTTGTCAGTTCAGCACATTTCCAGCTTCTAGGCATTCAACGCAACATCAGTTTCCCTATATCTTCAATTTAAGAAAACTTGTAGCTTCTGTTCATTCTGTGAATGTGCAAAATTCTCCATTTCCATCAGTTTCCCTATATCTACTAATTTCTACTGTTCAGCCGCATTAATGTCTCTATCTCTCACAATATAAACATTTACAATGAATCCTCGTTCATCTGAAACTAACAAAACTCTGTATCTGTATTTTCCAGTATACCTTGTTCTCTGCATCTGCCAATTGCTCGATTTTCAGCAATATGCCAATTCAGCACATTTCCGGCTTCTCGGCATTCAACGCAACATCAGTTTCTCTATACCCTTCACTTTAAGAAAACTTGTTTCTCTGCATCTAGCAAATTTCAATTTCTAGCTATTGATCAAATTCTGGCATTTTCCAAATCTCCTCATGTTTCCCATTTGCCATCTTTTTAAAATCTCCCATTTCAATGAGATTCGCTGCATGTAGCTTCTGTTCATTCTGTGAATGTACAACATTCTCCATTTCCATCAGTTTCCCTATTTCTACTAATTTCTCCTGTTCAACTGCATTAATGTCTCTATGTCTCACAATATCCACATTTACAATGAATCCTCGTTCATCTGAAACTGAAAAATCTCTTTTTCTCTATTTTTCAGTATACCTTGTTCTCTATATCTTCCAAATGCTCGATTTTCAGCAGTTTGTAATTTCAGCACATTTGCAGCTTCTCGGTATTCAACGCATCATCAGTTTCTCCATCCCCTTCAATTGAAGAAAACTAGTTTCTCACTATCCAGCAAAATATCAATTTCTAGCAATTGATCAAATTCTGGCAATTTCTCTATCTCCTCATGTTTCCCAATTGCCATATTAGTAATATCTCCCAGTTCAATGAGATTCGCTGCTTGTAGCTTCTGTTCATTCTGTGAATGTGTAAAATTCTCCCTTTTTATCAGTTTCCCTATATGTACTAATTTCTACTGTTGAACTGCATTATTGTCTCTATCTCTCAATATACACATTTACAATTAATCCTCGTTCATCTGAAACTGAAAAATCTCAGTTTCTGTATTTTTCAGTATACCTTGTTCTCTGCATCTGCCAATTGCTTGATTTTCAGCAATTTGTCAATTCAGCACATTTCCAGCTTCTCGGCATTCAACGCCACATCAGTTTCTCTATATCCTTCAATTTAAGAAAACTTGTTTCTCAGTATCTAGCAAAATATGAATAACCAGCAATTGACCAAAATCTGTCATTTTCCCTATCTCCTCATGTTTCCCATTTGCCATATTGGTAAAATCTCCCATTTCAATGAGATTCGCTGCTTGTAGCTTCTGTTCATTCTGTGAATGTACAATATTCTCCATTTCCATCAGTTTACCTATATCTACTAATTCCTACTGTTCAACTGCATTAATTTCTCTATCTCTCACAATATCCACATTTACAATGAATCCTCGTTGATCTGAAACTGAAAAAGCACTTTTTCTGTATTTATCAGTATACCTTGTTCTCTGCATCTGCCAATTGCTCGATGTTCAGCAATTTGTCAGTTCAGCACATTTCCAGCTTCTCGGCATTCAACGCAACATTAGTTTCTCTATAACCTTCAATTTCAGAAAACTTGTTTCTCAGTATCTAGAAATTTCAATTTCTAGCAATTGATCAAATTCTGGCATTTTTCCTATCTCCTCATGTTTCCCATTTGCCATATTTGTAAAATCTCCCATTTCAATGAGATTCGCTGCTTGTAGCTTCTGTTCATTCAGTGAACGTGCAAAATTCTCCATTTATATCATTTTCCCTATATCTACTAATTTCTACTGTTCAGCTGCATAAATGTGTCTATCTCTCACAATATACACATTTACATGGAATTCTCGTTCATCTGAAACTAAAAAATCTCAGTTTCTGTATTTTTCAGTATAGCTTGTTCTCTGCATCTGCCAGTTCCTCGACGTTCAGAAATTTGTCAGTTCAGCACATTTCCAGCTTCTCGGCATTCAACGCAACATCAGTTTCCCTATATCCTGAATTTAAGAAAACTTGTAGCTTCTGTTCATTCTGTGAATGTGCAAAATTCTCCATTTCCATCAGTTTCCCTATATCTACTAATTTCTACTGTTCAGCTGCATTAATGTCTCTATCTCTCACAATATACACATTTACAATGAATCCTCGTTCATCTGAAACTAACAAATCTCTGTTTCTGTATTTTTCAGTATACCTTGTTCTCTGCATCTGCCAATTGCTCCATTTTCAGCAATATGTCAATTCAGCACATTTCCAGCTTCTCGGCATTCAACGCAACATCAGTTTCTCTATACCCTTCACTTTAAGAAAACTTGTTTCTCTGTATGTAGCAAATTTCAATTTCTAGCAATTGATCAAATTCTGGCATTTTCCAAATCTCCTCATGTTTCCCATTTGCCATCTTTTTAAAATCTCCCATTTCAATGAGATTCGCTGCATGTAGCTTCTGTTCATTCTGTGAATGTACAATATTCTCCATTTCCATCAGTTTCCCTATTTCTACTAATTTCTACTGTTCAACTGCATTAATGTCTCTATGTCTCACAATATCCACATTTACAATTAATCCTCGTTCATCTGAAACTGAAAAATCTCTTTTTCTCTATTTTTCAGTATACCTTGTTCTCTATATCTTCCAAATGCTCGATTATCAGCAGTTTGTAATTTCGGCACATTTGCAGCTTCATGGCATTCAACGCATCATCAGTTTCTCCATACCCATCAATTGAAGAAAACTAGTTTCTCATTATCCAGCAAAATATCAATTTCTAGCAATTGATCAAATTCTGGCAATTTCTCTATCTCCTCATGTTTCCCATTTGCCATATTTGTAAAATCTCCCATTTGAATGAGATTCGCTGCTTGTAGCTTCTGTTCATTCTGTGAATGTGTAAAATTCTCCCATTTTATCAGTTTCCCTATATCTACTAATTTCTACTGTTCAACTGCATTATTGTCTCTATCTCTCAATATACACATTTACAATGAATCCTCGTTGATCTGAAACTGAAAAATCACTGTTTCTGTATTTTTCAGTATAGCTTGTTCTCTGCATCTGCCAGTTCCTCGACGTTCAGAAATTTGTCAGTTCAGCACATTTCCAGCTTCTCGGCATTCAACGCAACATCAGTTTCCCTATATCTTCAATTTAAGAAAACTTGTAGCTTCTGTTCATTCTGTGAATGTGCAAAATTCTCCATTTCCATCAGGTTCACTATATCTACTAATTTCTACTGTTCAGCTGCATTAATGTCTCTATCTCTCACAATATACACATTTACAATGAATCCTCGTTCATCTGAAACTAACAAATCTCAGTTTCTGTATTTTTCAGTATACCTTGTTCTCTGGATCTGCCAATTGCTCGATTTTCAGCAATATACCAATTCAGCACATTTCCAGCTTCTCGGCATTCAACGCAACATCAGTTTCTCTATACCCTTCACTTTAAGAAAACTTGTTTCTCTGTATCTAGCAAATTTCAATTTCTAGCAATTGATCAAATTCTGGCATTTTCCAAATCTCCTCATGTTTCCCATTTGCCATCTTTTTAAAATCTCCCATTTCAATGAGATTCGCTGCATGTAGCTTCTGTTCATTCTGTGAATATACAATATTCTCCATTTCCATCAGTTTCCCTATTTCTACTAATTTCTACTGTTCAACTGCATTAATGTCTCTATGTCTCACAATATCCACATTTTCAATGAATCCTCGTTCATCTGAAACTGAAAAATCTCTTTTTCTCTATTTTTCAGTATACCTTGTTCTCTACTTCTTCCAAATGCACGATTTTCAGCAGTTTGTAATTTCGGCACATTTGCAGCTTCATGACATTCAACGCATCATCAGTTTCTCCATACCCTTCAATTGAAGAAAACTATTTTCTCATTATCCAGCAAAATATCAATTTCTAGCAATTGATCAAATGCTGGCAATTTCTCTATCTCCTCATGTTTCCCAACTGCCATATTTGTAAAATCTCCCATTTGAATGAGATTCGCTGCTTGTAGCTTCTGTTCATTGAGTGAATGTGCAAAATTCTCCCTTTTTAAAGTTTACCTATATCTACTAATTACTACTGTTCAAGTGCATTAATTTCTCTATCTCTCACAATATCCACATTTACAATGAATCCTCGTTGATCTGAAACTGAAAAATCACTGTTTCTGTATTTTTCAGTATACCTTGTTCTCTGCATCTGCTAATTGCTCGATGTTCAGCAATTTGTCAGTTCAGCACATTTCCAGCATCTCGGCATTCAACGCAACCTCAGTTTCTCTATACCCTTCAATTTAAGAAAACTTGTTTCTCTGCATCTAGCAAATTTCAATTTCTAGCAATTGATCAAATTCTGGCAATTTCTCTATCTCCTCATGTTTCCCATTTGCCATATTTGTAAAATCTCCCATTTGAATGAGATTCGCTGCTGGTAGCTTCTGTTCATTCAACGATTGTGCAAAATTCTCCCTTTTTATCAGTTTCGCTATATCTACTAATTTCTACTGTTCAACTGCATTAATGTCTCTATCTCTCAATATACACATTTACAATGAATCCTCTTTCAGCTGAAACTAAAAAATCTCAGTTTCTGTATTTTTCAGTATACCTTGTTCTCTGCATCTGCCAATTGCTCGATGTTCAGCAATTTGTCAGTTCAGCACATTTCCAGCTTCTCGGCATTCAACGCAACATCATTTTCTCTATACCATTCAATTTAAGAAAACTTGTTTCTCAGTATCAAGAAATTTCAATTTCTAGCAATTGATCAAATTCTGGCATTTTTCCTATCTCCTCATGTTTCCCATTTGCCATATTTGTAAAATCTCCCGTTTCAATGAGATTCGCTGCTTGTAGCATCTATTCATTCTGTGAATGTACAATATTCTCCATTTCCATCAGTTTCCCTATTTCTACTAATTACTACTGTTCAACTGCATTAATGTCTCTATCTCTCACAGTATCCACAGTTTCAATGAATCCTCGATCATCTGTAACTGAAAAATCTCTGTTTCTCTATGTTTCATTATACCTTGTTCTCTGCAACTGCCAAATGCTCGATTTTCAGCAATTTGTCAATTCATCACATTTCCAGCTTCTCGCCATTCAACGCAACATCAGTTTCACCATACCCTTCAATTTAAGAAAACTTGTTTCTCAGTATCTAGCAAAATATCAAGTTTCTAGCAATTGATCAAATTCTGGCATTTTCTCTATCTCCTCATGTTTCCCATTTGCCATATTTGTACAATCTCCCATTTCAATCAGATTCGCTGCTTGTAGCTTCTGTTCATTCAGTGAACGTGCAAAATTCTCCATTTATATCATTTTCCCTATATCTACTAATTTCTACTGTTCAGCTGCATTAATGTCTCTATCTCTCACAATATACACATTTACATGGAATTCTCGTTCATCTGAAACTAAAAAATCTCAGTTTCTGTATTTTTCAGTATAGCTTGTTCTCTGCATCTGCCAGTTCCTCGACGTTCAGAAATTTGTCAGTTCAGCACATTTCCAGCTTCTCGGCATTCAACGCAACATCAGTTTCCCTATATCTTCAATTAAAGAGAACTTGTAGCTTCTGTTCATTCTGTGAATGTGCAAAATTCTCCATTTCCATCAGTTTCCCTATATCTACTAATTTCTATGTTCAGCTGCATTAATGTCTCTATCTCTCACAATATACACATTTACAATGAATCCTCGTTCATCTGAAACTAACAAATCTCAGTTTCTGTATTTTTCAGTATACCTTGTTCTCTGGATCTGCCAATTGCTCGATTTTCAGCAATATACCAATTCAGCACATTTCCAGCTTCTCGGCATTCAACGCAACATCAGTTTCTCTATACCCTTCACTTTAAGAAAACTTGTTTCTCTGTATCTAGCAAATTTCAATTTCTAGCAATTGATCAAATTCTGGCATTTTCCAAATCTCCTCATGTTTCCCATTTGCCATCTTTTTAAAATCTCCCATTTCAATGAGATTCGCTGCATGTAGCTTCTGTTCATTCTGTGAATGTACAATATTCTCCATTTCCATCAGTTTCCCTATTTCTACTAATTTCTACTGTTCAACTGCATTAATGTCTCTATGTCTCACAATATCCACATTTACAATGAATCCTCGTTCATCTGAAACTGAAAAATCTCTTTTTCTCTATTTTTCAGTATACCTTGTTCTCTATATCTTCCAAATGCACGATTTTCAGCAGTTTGTAATTTCGGCACATTTGCAGCTTCATGGCATTCAACGCATCATCAGTTTCTCCATACCCTTCAATTGAAGAAAACTATTTTCTCATTATCCAGCAAAATATCAATTTCTAGCAATTGATCAAATTCTGGCAATTTCTCTATCTCCTCATGTTTCCCATTTGCCATATTTGTAAAATCTCCCATTTGAATGAGATTCGCTGCTTGTAGCTTCTGTTCATTGAGTGAATGTGCAAAATTCTCCCTTTTTAAAGTTTACCTATATCTACTAATTACTACTGTTCAAGTGCATTAATTTCTCTATCTCTCACAATATCCACATTTACAATGAATCCTCGTTGATCTGAAACTGAAAAATCACTGTTTCTGTATTTTTCAGTATACCTTGTTCTCTGCATCTGCTAATTGCTCGATGTTCAGCAATTTGTCAGTTCAGCACTGTTCTAGCTTCTCGGCATTCAACGCAACCTCAGTTTCTCTATACCCTTCAATTTAAGAAAACTTGTTTCTCTGCATCTAGCAAATTTCAATTTCTAGCAATTGATCAAATTCTGGCAATTTCTCTATCTCCTCATGTTTCCCATTTGACATATTTGTAAAATCTCCCATTTGAATGAGATTCGCTGCTGGTAGCTTCTGTTCATTGAGTGAATGTGCAAAATTCTCCCTTTTTATCAGTTTCGCTATATCTACTAATTTCTACTGTTCAACTGCATTAATGTCTCTATCTCTCAATATACACATTTACAATGAATCCTCTTTCAGCTGAAACTAAAAAATCTCAGTTTCTGTATTTTTCAGTATACCTTGTTCTCTGCATCTGCCAATTGCTTGATTTTCAGCAATTTGTCAATTCAGAACATTTCCAGCTTCTCGGCATTCAACGCACCATCGGTTTCTCTATATCCTTCAATTTTAGAAAACTTGTTTCTCAGTATCTAGCAAAATATGAATAACCAGCAATTGACCAAATTCTGGCATTTTCCCTATCTCCGCATGTTTCCCATTTGCCATATTGGTAAAATCTCCCATTTCAATGAGATTCGCTGCTTGTAGCTTCTGTTCATTCTGTGAATGTACAATATTCTCCATTTCCATCAGTTTACCTATATCTACTAATTACTACTGTTCAACTGCATTAATTTCTCTATCTCTCACAATATCCACATTTACAATGAATCCTCGTTGATCTGAAACTGAAAAAGCACTTTTTCTGTATTTATCAGTATACCTTGTTCTCTGCATCTGCCAATTGCTCGATGTTCAGCAATTTGTCAGTTCAGCACATTTCCAGCTTCTCGGCATTCAACGCAACATTAGTTTCTCTATAACCTTCAATTTCAGAAAACTTGTTTCTCAGTATCTAGAAATTTCAATTTCTAGCAATTGATCAAATTCTGGCATTTTTCCTATCTCCTCATGTTTCCCATTTGCCATATTTGTAAAATCTCCCGTTTCAATGAGATTCGCTGCTTGTAGCATCTATTCATTCTGTGAATGTACAATATTCTCCATTTCCATCAGTTTCCCTATTTCTACTAATTACTACTGTTCAACTGCATTAATGTCTCTATCTCTCACAGTATCCACAGTTTCAATGAATCCTCGATCATCTGTAACTGAAAAATCTCTGTTTCTCTATGTTTCATTATACCTTGTTCTCTGCAACTGCCAAATGCTCGATTTTCAGCAATTTGTCAATTCATCACATTTCCAGCTTCTCGCCATTCAACGCAACATCAGTTTCACCATACCCTTCAATTTAAGAAAACATGTTTCTCAGTATCTAGCAAAATATCAAGTTTCTAGCAATTGATCAAATTCTGGCATTTTCTCTATCTCCTCATGTTTCCCATTTGCCATATTTGTGAAATCTCCCAGTTCAATGAGATTTGCTGCTTGTAGCTTCTGTTCATTCAGTGAACGTGCAAAATTCTCCAATTATATCATTTTCCCTATATCTACTAATTTCTACTTTTCAGCTGCATTAATGTCTCTATCTCTCACAATATACACATTTACATGGAATTCTCGTTCATCTGAAACTAAGAAATCTCAGTTTCTGTATTTTTCAGTATAGCTTGTTCTCTGCATCTGCCAGTTCCTCGACGTTCAGAAATTTGTCAGTTCAGCACATTTCCAGCTTCTCGGCGTTCAACGCAACATCAGTTTCCCTATATCTTCAATTTAAGAAAACTTGTAGCTTCTGTTCATTCTGTGAATGTGCAAAATTCTCCATTTCCATCAGTTTCCCTATATCTACTAATTTCTACTGTTCAGCTGCATTAATGTCTCTATCTCTCACAATATACACATTTACAATGAATCCTCGTTCATCTGAAACTAACAAATCTCTGTTTCTGTATTTTTCAGTATACCTTGTTCTCTGCATCTGCCAATTGCTCCATTTTCAGCAATATACCAATTCAGCACATTTCCAGCTTCTCGGCATTCAACGCAACATCAGTTTCTCTATACCCTTCACTTTAAGAAAACTTGTTTCTCTGTGTCTAGCAAATTTCAATTTCTAGCAATTGATCAAATTCTGGCATTTTCCAAATCTCCTCATGTTTCCCATTTGCCATCTTTTTAAAATCTCCCATTTCAATGAGATTCGCTGCATGTAGCTTCTGTTCATTCTGTGAATGTACAATATTCTCCATTTCCATCACTTTCCCTATTTCTACTAATTTCTACTGTTCAACTGCATTAATGTCTCTATGTCTCACAATATCCACATTTACAATGAATCCTCGTTCATCTGAAACTGAAAAATCTCTTTTTCTCTATTTTTCAGTATACCTTGTTCTCTATATCTTCCAAATGCACGATTTTCAGCAGTTTGTAATTTCGGCACATTTGCAGCTTCATGGCATTCAACGCATCATCAGTTTCTCCATACCCTTCAATTGAAGAAAACTATTTTCTCATTATCCAGCAAAATATCAATTTCTAGCAATTGATCAAATGCTGGCAATTTCTCTATCTCCTCATGTTTCCCATTTGCCATATTTGTAAAATCTCCCATTTGAATGAGATTCGCTGCTTGTAGCTTCTGTTCATTGAGTGAATGTGCAAAATTCTCCCTTTTTAAAGTTTACCTATATCTACTAATTACTACTGTTCAAGTGCATTAATTTCTCTATCTCTCACAATATCCACATTTACAATGAATCCTCGTTGATCTGAAACTGAAAAATCACTGTTTCTGTATTATTCAGTATACCTTGTTCTCTGCATCTGCTAATTGCTCGATGTTCAGCAATTTGTCAGTTCAGAACATTTCCAGCTTCTCGGCATTCAACGCAACCTCAGTTTCTCTATACCCTTCAATTTAAGAAAACTTGTTTCTCTGCATCTAGCAAATTTCAATTTCTAGCAATTGATCAAATTCTGGCAATTTCTCTATCTCCTCATGTTTCCCAATTGACATATTTGTAAAATCTCCCATTTGAATGAGATTCGCTGCTGGTAGCTTCTGTTCATTGAGTGAATGTGCAAAATTCTCCCTTTTTATCAGTTTCGCTATATCTACTAATTTCTACTGTTCAACTGCATTAATGTCTCTATCTCTCAATATACGCATTTACAATGAATCCTCGTTCATCTGAAACTAAAAAATCTCAGTTTCTGTATTTTTCAGTATACCTTGTTCCCTGCATCTGCCAATTGCTTGATTTTCAGCAATTTGTCAATTCAGAACATTTCCAGCTTATCGGCATTCAACGCATCATCAGTTTCTCCATACCCTTCAATTTAAGAATACTTGTTTCTCAGTATCTAGCAAAATATGAATAACAAGCAATTGACCAAATTCTGGCATTTTCCCTATCTCCTCATGTTTCCCATTTGCCATATTGGTAAAATCTCCCATTTCAATGAGATTCGCTGCTTGTAGCTTCTGTTCATTCTGTGAATGTACAATATTCTCCATTTCCATCAGTTTACCTATATCTACTAATTACTACTGTTCAACTGCATTAATTTCTCTATCTCTCACAATATCCACAGTTGCAATGAATCCTCTTTCAGCTGAAACTAAAAAATCTCAGTTTCTGTATTTTTCAGTATACCTTGTTCTCTGCATCTGCCAATTGCTTGATTTTCAGCAATTTGTCAATTCAACACATTTGCAGCTTTTCGGCATTCAACGCAACATCAGTTTCTCTATATACTTCAATTTAAGAAAACTTGTTTCTCAGTATCTAGCAAAATATGAATAACCAGCAATTGACCAAATTGTGGCATTTTCCCTATCTCCTCATGTTTCCCATTTGCCATATTGGTAAAATCTCCCATTTCAATGAGATTCGCTGCTTGTAGCTTCTGTTCATTCTGTGAATGTACAATATTCTCCATTTCCATCAGTTTACCTATATCTACTAATTTCTACTGTTCAGCTGCATTAATGTCTCTATCTCTCACAATATACACATTTACAATGAATCCTCGTTCATCTGAAACTAACAAATCTCTGTTTCTGTATTTTTCAGTATACCTTGTTCTCTGCATCTGCCAATTGCTCCATTTTCAGCAATATACCAATTCAGCACATTTCCAGCTTCTCGGCATTCAACGCAACATCAGTTTCTCTATACCCTTCACTTTAAGAAAACTTGTTTCTCTGTATGTAGCAAATTTCAATTTCTAGCAATTGATCAAATTCTGGCATTTTCCAAATCTCCTCATGTTTCCCATTTGCCATCTTTTTAAAATCTCCCATTTCAATGAGATTCGCTGCATGTAGCTTCTGTTCATTCTGTGAATGTACAATATTCTCCATTTCCATCAGTTTCCCTATTTCTACTAATTTCTACTGTTCAACTGCATTAATGTCTCTATGTCTCACAATATCCACATTTACAATGAATCCTCGTTCATCTGAAACTGAAAAATCTCTTTTTCTCTATTTTTCAGTATACCTTGTTCTCTATATCTTCCAAATGCTCGATTATCAGCAGTTTGTAATTTCGGCACATTTGCAGCTTCTTGGCATTCAACGCATCATCAGTTTCTCCATACCCATCAATTGAAGAAAACTAGTTTCTCATTATCCAGCAAAATATCAATTTCTAGCAATTGATCAAATTCTGGCAATTTCTCTATCTCCTCATGTTTCCCATTTGCCATATTTGTAAAATCTCCCATTTCAATGAGATTCGCTGCTTGTAGCTTCTGTTCATTGAGTGAATGTACAATATTCTCCATTTCCATCTGTTTCCCTATATCTACTAATTTCTACTGTTCAACTGCATTAATTTCTCTAGCTCTCACAATATCCACATTTACAATGAATCCTCGTTGATCTGAAACTGAAAAATCACTGTTTCTGTATTTTTCAGTATACCTTGTTCTCTGCATCTGCCAATTGCCCGATGTTCAGCAATTTGTCAGTTCAGCACATTTCCAGCTTCTCGGCATTCAACGCAACATCAGTTTCTCTATACCCTTCAATTTAAGAAAACTTGTTTCTCAGTATCTAGAAATTTCAATTTCTAGCAATTGATCAAATTCTGGCATTTTCTCTATCTCCTCATGTTTCCCATTTGCCATATTTGTGAAATCTCCCATTTCAATGAGATTCGCTGCTTGTAGCTTCTGTTCATTCAGTGAACGTGCAAAATTCTCCATTTATATCAATTTCCCTATATCTACTAATTTCTACTGTTCAGCTGCATTAATGTCTCTATCTCTCACAATATACACATTTACATGGAATTCTCGTTCATCTGAAACTAAAAAATCTCAGTTTCTGTATTTTTCAGTATAGCTTGTTCTCTGCATCTGCCAGTTCCTCGACGTTCAGAAATTTGTCAGTTCAGCACATTTCCAGCTTCTAGGCATTCAACGCAACATCAGTTTCCCTATATCTTCAATTTAAGAAAACTTGTAGCTTCTGTTCATTCTGTGAATGTGCAAAATTCTCCATTTCCATCAGTTTCCCTATATCTACTAATTTCTACTGTTCAGCCGCATTAATGTCTCTATCTCTCACAATATAAACATTTACAATGAATCCTCGTTCATCTGAAACTAACAAAACTCTGTATCTGTATTTTCCAGTATACCTTGTTCTCTGCATCTGCCAATTGCTCGATTTTCAGCAATATGCCAATTCAGCACATTTCCGGCTTCTCGGCATTCAACGCAACATCAGTTTCTCTATACCCTTCACTTTAAGAAAACTTGTTTCTCTGCATCTAGCAAATTTCAATTTCTAGCTATTGATCAAATTCTGGCATTTTCCAAATCTCCTCATGTTTCCCATTTGCCATCTTTTTAAAATCTCCCATTTCAATGAGATTCGCTGCATGTAGCTTCTGTTCATTCTGTGAATGTACAACATTCTCCATTTCCATCAGTTTCCCTATTTCTACTAATTTCTCCTGTTCAACTGCATTAATGTCTCTATGTCTCACAATATCCACATTTACAATGAATCCTCGTTCATCTGAAACTGAAAAATCTCTTTTTCTCTATTTTTCAGTATACCTTGTTCTCTATATCTTCCAAATGCTCGATTTTCAGCAGTTTGTAATTTCAGCACATTTGCAGCTTCTCGGTATTCAACGCATCATCAGTTTCTCCATCCCCTTCAATTGAAGAAAACTAGTTTCTCACTATCCAGCAAAATATCAATTTCTAGCAATTGATCAAATTCTGGCAATTTCTCTATCTCCTCATGTTTCCCAATTGCCATATTAGTAATATCTCCCAGTTCAATGAGATTCGCTGCTTGTAGCTTCTGTTCATTCTGTGAATGTGTAAAATTCTCCCTTTTTATCAGTTTCCCTATATGTACTAATTTCTACTGTTGAACTGCATTATTGTCTCTATCTCTCAATATACACATTTACAATTAATCCTCGTTCATCTGAAACTGAAAAATCTCAGTTTCTGTATTTTTCAGTATACCTTGTTCTCTGCATCTGCCAATTGCTTGATTTTCAGCAATTTGTCAATTCAGCACATTTCCAGCTTCTCGGCATTCAACGCCACATCAGTTTCTCTATATCCTTCAATTTAAGAAAACTTGTTTCTCAGTATCTAGCAAAATATGAATAACCAGCAATTGACCAAAATCTGTCATTTTCCCTATCTCCTCATGTTTCCCATTTGCCATATTGGTAAAATCTCCCATTTCAATGAGATTCGCTGCTTGTAGCTTCTGTTCATTCTGTGAATGTACAATATTCTCCATTTCCATCAGTTTACCTATATCTACTAATTCCTACTGTTCAACTGCATTAATTTCTCTATCTCTCACAATATCCACATTTACAATGAATCCTCGTTGATCTGAAACTGAAAAAGCACTTTTTCTGTATTTATCAGTATACCTTGTTCTCTGCATCTGCCAATTGCTCGATGTTCAGCAATTTGTCAGTTCAGCACATTTCCAGCTTCTCGGCATTCAACGCAACATTAGTTTCTCTATAACCTTCAATTTCAGAAAACTTGTTTCTCAGTATCTAGAAATTTCAATTTCTAGCAATTGATCAAATTCTGGCATTTTTCCTATCTCCTCATGTTTCCCATTTGCCATATTTGTAAAATCTCCCGTTTCAATGAGATTCGCTGCTTGTAGCATCTATTCATTCTGTGAATGTACAATATTCTCCATTTCCATCAGTTTCCCTATTTCTACTAATTACTACTGTTCAACTGCATTAATGTCTCTATCTCTCACAGTATCCACAGTTTCAATGAATCCTCGATCATCTGTAACTGAAAAATCTCTGTTTCTCTATGTTTCATTATACCTTGTTCTCTGCAACTGCCAAATGCTCGATTTTCAGCAATTTGTCAATTCATCACATTTCCAGCTTCTCGCCATTCAACGCAACATCAGTTTCACCATACCCTTCAATTTAAGAAAACTTGTTTCTCAGTATCTAGCAAAATATCAAGTTTCTAGCAATTGATCAAATTCTGGCATTTTCTCTATCTCCTCATGTTTCCCATTTGCCATATTTGTACAATCTCCCATTTCAATCAGATTCGCTGCTTGTAGCTTCTGTTCATTCAGTGAACGTGCAAAATTCTCCATTTATATCATTTTCCCTATATCTACTAATTTCTACTTTTCAGCTGCATTAATGTCTCTATCTCTCACAATATACACATTTACATGGAATTCTCGTTCATCTGAAACTAAGAAATCTCAGTTTCTGTATTTTTCAGTATAGCTTGTTCTCTGCATCTGCCAGTTCCTCGACGTTCAGAAATTTGTCAGTTCAGCACATTTCCAGCTTCTCGGCGTTCAACGCAACATCAGTTTCCCTATATCTTCAATTTAAGAAAACTTGTAGCTTCTGTTCATTCTGTGAATGTGCAAAATTCTCCATTTCCATCAGTTTCCCTATATCTACTAATTTCTACTGTTCAGCTGCATTAATGTCTCTATCTCTCACAATATACACATTTACAATGAATCCTCGTTCATCTGAAACTAACAAATCTCTGTTTCTGTATTTTTCAGTATACCTTGTTCTCTGCATCTGCCAATTGCTCCATTTTCAGCAATATACCAATTCAGCACATTTCCAGCTTCTCGGCATTCAACGCAACATCAGTTTCTCTATACCCTTCACTTTAAGAAAACTTGTTTCTCTGTGTCTAGCAAATTTCAATTTCTAGCAATTGATCAAATTCTGGCATTTTCCAAATCTCCTCATGTTTCCCATTTGCCATCTTTTTAAAATCTCCCATTTCAATGAGATTCGCTGCATGTAGCTTCTGTTCATTCTGTGAATGTACAATATTCTCCATTTCCATCAGTTTCCCTATTTCTACTAATTTCTACTGTTCAACTGCATTAATGTCTCTATGTCTCACAATATCCACATTTTCAATGAATCCTCGTTCATCTGAAACTGAAAAATCTCTTTTTCTCTATTTTTCAGTATACCTTGTTCTCTATATCTTCCAAATGCACGATTTTCAGCAGTTTGTAATTTCGGCACATTTGCAGCTTCATGGCATTCAACGCATCATCAGTTTCTCCATACCCTTCAATTGAAGAAAACTATTTTCTCATTATCCAGCAAAATATCAATTTCTAGCAATTGATCAAATGCTGGCAATTTCTCTATCTCCTCATGTTTCCCATTTGCCATATTTGTAAAATCTCCCATTTGAATGAGATTCGCTGCTTGTAGCTTCTGTTCATTGAGTGAATGTGCAAAATTCTCCCTTTTTAAAGTTTACCTATATCTACTAATTACTACTGTTCAAGTGCATTAATTTCTCTATCTCTCACAATATCCACATTTACAATGAATCCTCGTTGATCTGAAACTGAAAAATCACTGTTTCTGTATTTTTCAGTATACCTTGTTCTCTGCATCTGCTAATTGCTCGATGTTCAGCAATTTGTCAGTTCAGCACATTTCCAGCTTCTCGGCATTCAACGCAACCTCAGTTTCTCTATACCCTTCAATTTAAGAAAACTTGTTTCTCTGCATCTAGCAAATTTCAATTTCTAGCAATTGATCAAATTCTGGCAATTTCTCTATCTCCTCATGTTTCCCAATTGACATATTTGTAAAATCTCCCATTTGAATGAGATTCGCTGCTGGTAGCTTCTGTTCATTGAGTGAATGTGCAAAATTCTCCCTTTTTATCAGTTTCGCTATATCTACTAATTTCTACTGTTCAACTGCATTAATGTCTCTATCTCTCAATATACGCATTTACAATGAATCCTCGTTCATCTGAAACTAAAAAATCTCAGTTTCTGTATTTTTCAGTATACCTTGTTCCCTGCATCTGCCAATTGCTTGATTTTCAGCAATTTGTCAATTCAGAACATTTCCAGCTTATCGGCATTCAACGCATCATCAGTTTCTCCATACCCTTCAATTTAAGAATACTTGTTTCTCAGTATCTAGCAAAATATGAATAACAAGCAATTGACCAAATTCTGGCATTTTCCCTATCTCCTCATGTTTCCCATTTGCCATATTGGTAAAATCTCCCATTTCAATGAGATTCGCTGCTTGTAGCTTCTGTTCATTCTGTGAATGTACAATATTCTCCATTTCCATCAGTTTACCTATATCTACTAATTACTACTGTTCAACTGCATTAATTTCTCTATCTCTCACAATATCCACAGTTGCAATGAATCCTCTTTCAGCTGAAACTAAAAAATCTCAGTTTCTGTATTTTTCAGTATACCTTGTTCTCTGCATCTGCCAATTGCTTGATTTTCAGCAATTTGTCAATTCAACACATTTGCAGCTTTTCGGCATTCAACGCAACATCAGTTTCTCTATATACTTCAATTTAAGAAAACTTGTTTCTCAGTATCTAGCAAAATATGAATAACCAGCAATTGACCAAATTGTGGCATTTTCCCTATCTCCTCATGTTTCCCATTTGCCATATTGGTAAAATCTCCCATTTCAATGAGATTCGCTGCTTGTAGCTTCTGTTCATTCTGTGAATGTACAATATTCTCCATTTCCATCAGTTTACCTATATCTACTAATTTCTACTGTTCAGCTGCATTAATGTCTCTATCTCTCA